>NW_028321882.1:10955000-11012500 GCF_036245765.1 Copidosoma floridanum | reverse complement strand
TGCTAAATGTTCCATGGCCTTTTCTAACAGACAAAGGACGAAGAGGGAGCCTGTCGAGCATAGGCACTAACGACACCGAGGACAGCAACGTGTAAGTATTCAGCAACCAGACAAGGGAGGAGCTTGCCTCTTTTGAAGAAGATGGTGCTAAGCTTAGAGTTAAGCGACAGCAATTGGCTGATAAAGTCCAATCAGCAACGAAAGATATAACAGAGACGCTACAATTAATTAACGATGAGTACGGCAACACAGCGAACGCTGTTAAGAATGGGCTAAAAGCCGCGCTAGAACACCTTCAAGAGGCAGAGGTGCCAAGAAAAGGCTTTCTTTACGAAGATGAAAGGTACGTAAACGCTTGGAAGTCGTCATTTGAATCCCTGCAGTGGAGGGAACAAAGGCGAGATAATTTTCGACGGCATGTTCAGAAAAAAACCTTGAACACTGCCCTAAAGGAAATAGAACGAAGTAAGAGAAACAGGAGCCCATCGGACAGCCCTGAGAAGCGCCAGCATACTATGTCTTCAAAGAAAAAGAAAACAGTTAGTGGCAAACAAGAAGGAATTCCTCTGAATGACAAAACAAGCCAGAAGAAAAAAGTAGACGCCACAACAACAGTAGTAGTAAAGATGGCTGGAGAACAGACCTTTACAACGGTGCTGAAGACGATGAAGGCGAATTTTGACCCCGATAAGACTGACGTGTCAATCCAAAGTGTTGTCACTACAAAAAAAGAAGACATACTTATTAAGGCCAAAGGTGTAGAGAATGCTACGGCATTCTCACAGCAAATTGAAAAGTCGGTAGCCGGACAAGGTACTGTCAAAATAAGCAGCAGAAAAGTGACTTTAGAGGTCCGAGACCTGGATGCCATTGTAGAGGAAGATGAGGTCAAAAAGGTTTTCGTTAGGACTTTTGGACTTAAGAGCCAGGAGCCAGAAGTAACTCTCTTAAAGCCAAATGCCAGAGGACAGAGGCTGGCTTTAATCAAGGTGGACGAAACAACTGCCAGACAAATAGGAAGGCAGGTTACGCGTTGGCTGTGTAAGCTGCCGAATTTTAAGAAGAATCGAAGTAACAAGATGTTACAAATGCCTGGGATATGAACACGTCTCGGGCAACTGTAAGGAAGAAAACAGATTCAAGCTTTGCTTCCGGTGTGGAAGCACAAGCCACCGGAAGAAAGAGTGCCTAGGTCCAGCACGGTGCTTCCTTTGCCCAACAACGGACAACAAGCACGAAGCAGGCAGCGGAAGCTGCCCTCTATTTAGAAGAGCCCTAAAAGAGGCCAGGGATAAGGCCCAAGCAGGATCAAAACAAGGCAGAAAGGCCTTAAGTTGAAAGACAAGCTTATGTGGACCCACGCTGCACTGGGTACTTCTTACCTATCAGCAAGGGAAAGCATTAAGCTTATAGTGGTGCTGGCTGAGTAGGCGGCCTACTATGAAGCGCTAGACAAGGTGCTGGTACTCAGGGACCCCGAGTCCTTTTCAGGACTCGAGAGCATTAGCTTTTCTAGCAAATGGTGGCGAGCTAGCTCGTTAATGCTGTGAGACACGATGGTCTCCCTGGTGGCTCCACCCTGAAGTAATGCTAACGCGGTTCCGGGGTGGATTAAAAGCCACGCGGCAAGGGGCGGGGGGTTTAGTGGGTATGGGTGGTCTAATAAAAAAAATCCACCGAGTCCCACACTACCGCTGTCCCTGCAGTGTGCCTCAATGCATTTCCCCTCCCTCCACAAAAAAAAAAAAAAAAAAAAAAAAAAAACTACTAATACTTTTTCTTTTACGTGATTTTTTTTCGCTAATTAAAGAATTTGGTATTGTAACATTCTTTTTTTTTTTTTCTCAAAAATCATCTACTTAATTTTTTTTAATAGGTCGCTTTCGACTTGCTCTATTTTTTGCAGCTAAAGCTAAACTCCGTTGCTTGAGCTTTTCTATAGCCTCTCTTTTTTTTTCTTCAGTTTTTTAAATTTTTTTATAAGCGGGGTTTCCTGTTTTTAAATTCTCTCACGTTCTTTCATCTGTTTGCTTATCATCTTCTTTATTTCTCGTTGGATTACCCTTGGCCTTTGATTTTGGAGAGCTGTCTCCACCCTCAAGATTAAAATATTCCGATCTTCGTCGGTCTATTCTTGTAGATTGTTTGTCAGAAGCTCGTTGTCTAATGCTACTACCCGTGCTGCAACAAGCAAAGAAGCTTCATGCTGTGGTGTAAGCGGTGGTTGTTCACTGAAAAATAGAATGAATTTTTTTTTTTTTTTTTTTCTATAGTTATAATATTTAAACTTTTAACGTACCATAGTGTATCTTTTTCTTCTTCTTTTTCAATGTTCATCGTCACACTTGGTATATGTGTTAGGATGTTATTCCAATCGGTTGCTACTGCTGCTACTGTTGGCACTGTTTGATTCAGTGTAGGCGAGATGTTTTCTTCTCCTCCTTCTTCTCCTTCTTCTTTTATTGGTTGTGGTCCCGTTTCAAAATTCCAATTTTGCTCCATCTACCACGAAACCGACGATAATAAAGCTGTTAAGGGCGTATCAACACTTCGTCTACCCATGCAGCTTCAGATGCTGTAAGGGTGTTTTCTTCTAAGAAAAAAGAAATAAAATATTTATTAAGAAAATATTACAAAATATAAAGATTTAATATAAAATAATAATTTTTTTTCTTATTTTTTTTTTCTTCAAAAAAAAAAATCTAATGTGGGAAGTACTTCTTGGGAAACGTCTCCAAGAGGATTCATAGCAGCAGCAGAATCTTGATCATGATAAACAGCATCTGCTAAGGGATCCTCCTCAGTGGATATCTCATGACTCGCAGGGTCCAGATGGTGTACAATCGTCTGCTCTACTTCTTCTTCTTCATACTCCCTTGCGAAAGTATTTATCGTACGACGAAAAAGTCGTTTGTTGTTCCTTTGGATGTCACCAGTTGATGTTTTTTTCACCATTTTTTGTGCTGTAAAAAAAAATATTACGTTTATAATACCTATATTATTTTAATGAAAGATTTTTATGATAGATGTAAATCAAGAGGAAGGAAGGAAATTAAAAACTCTTAACATCATTTCTGCGGAGAGAGTTAGAACAGATCTTTACTATCATTTCTGCGATGAAAGTGTTATTCTAATGAAAAAGATTTTAAAAAATTTAAAGAACTCTCAACATCATTGCTGTGGAGAGAGTTAAAATAAAACTTTTGCCAATCATTTCTGCGGCTAAAGAGATTGATAAGATGTAAAAAAAAATAAATAAAAAAACTGATGAGGGTGAGAAAGAGTAACGCTAAATAAATTATGAAATAAATGTAACAAATGTACCTTATTTTGTTGAAGGATGATGGTTCCTGATCGTGTGAATACTCCCCAAGTTGTTGGCTCCTTGTGTGATTCACTAGCTGTGATTTAAGGAGGGCGTAAGTTATTTCTGATTGGCTATTTGAAAATTTGAAAAACCTATCGTAGAAGGAAAAATTCATACATGCGAAAAATTACCTGTATGCATGAGACCAACGGAGAGGGTTTTTGCGCATACCATAGGTAAAAAACATAGTTTCGCTTGCTTTGCACATATTTGAAGGGAGGGGACTGCGGAGATGGGTGTTGCACTACTATCTTTTCCTAAATGCTGTTTTGGTATTGCACTTACATCCTTTTCTAACGCAGCTGTTTTCTTATTGGATCGGAGTAGTTGCTCTAAAATTAAGAAAAGCAGAGTAGCACTTTGATTTCAATCATTTCGAATTAGCACTTTGAACCATACAGTTGGATATTATTATTGCAATGGCTAGAACGCGACCAGTTTATCCGACAAGTGAAAGTGAACTCGAAGAGGATTTGGAGTTCCGGAATTTCTTAAACGAGATGCCACCTAGTGTTTTTAATATCTTGGATGAAATATTTTTGGAACAACTGATAACGACAATTTTTGGGCAGACTCAATACATTCATCAACTTATGATGAAAACTCTGCAGTTATCGGTAAGTTTTTTTTTTTTTTTTTTTTTTTTTCATTATCATCCAAAATTTATGATATTAAAATTCATTGGAGTTCAGGAATCACCGATCTCTCCATTCACGGAGAATTTCGATGCTCTTCGAGCAGGATGCGTTGCGAGGCAAATAGTTCCTCTAAATCTGTTGGTTCTATTACAGTCGGCCGAAACTACAATCAATATCGACATCATTGAAAATTTTATATTTAAAGATGAGTTTAATAACTTATAATTACTTTCTCCATTCTTCTTTAGATGTTTTTTTTCTTATTTTTTTCTTTTCAACATTATTTTTAACATTATTTTAAAAAAAATTTTTTTTGTTCGACACTATGTAGATTGTTTTGAATATCATAATTCGAGACCGTGTTTTTCAGTCGGCGACATCGATGTAGTTCGAGAGTCACTGATCTCCTCACCAACTTCTTTATACACTGAGACTTTTGATGCTCTTCGAGCAGCCACAGCAGCAGAATATATTACAGAGCAAACAGCTCTACTTGATCTGTCGGTAGTCTTACAGCCGAAACCGAAACCACTATTGTCAATGTAGAAAATGTTAAATTTGAAAGTGAGTTTAATTACTTTTAATTATTTTCTCTGTAGTTTTCCTAAACGTTTCTTTCTCTAACTTTTTTTCTTTTCGTTCTTCTTAACATTATTTTTTTATTTTGTTCAACAGATTATGAGGATTCATGTCCCTCAGGTGGTGAAACCGATATAGTTCGAGAATAACCGATCTCTCAAACACCATCGTACATGGAGACTTTTTATGCTCTTCAAGCAGCAACAGCAGCAGAGCATATTACGGAGCAAACAGCTCCACTTGATCTAATGGTAGTTTAAAAGCCTACAGAAAGTGAGTTTAATTACTTTTAATTGTTTTTTTCTAATCTTCTTAAACGTTTCTTCTTTTTATTTTTTCTTTTCTTTTTTTTAACATAATTTTTTTATTTTGTTCCACAGATTATGAGGATTCATGTTCCTCAGGCGATGAATCACCGGGCTCTCTAACTCTTTCATACACTGAGAGTTTTTATTCTCCTGAAACAGAAATTGGGAGTATTTCACCGCAAAGAGTACCTCTAGACTTAAGCACATCACTCCAGTCAGCACAGGGGTCACAAATTATCGATTTGACCTCTTCGCCAGAAGTTGCGTTCATATCCATTTCTCCAAAGCTGAAAATCGAATCATCTCCGGAAATAGTTGAAGTTAAGAACTTATTAAAAAGAAAAAGGGTTGAGGAAGAAGTTGAAAATGAAATTAAAAAAAAGAGTATGTTGCAAGTTAAAATTTTAATATTGTAAATAAATTATAAAATATATTGTAAATAAATTGTAAAATACGTTGTTAATAAATTGTAAAATATATCGTATTTAAATAAAGAAACATTATAAATATAACTGCATTTTAAAGATTACAGAGTCTGAAAATTTATTACACCCTATATCCCAAGGTCCGACAAATTTGCTACCTGCATTTTATGACCAAGTGCACATAGCCATAACTTTTCAAAGTATAATACGCACGTCAATAAAATGTATACAGTGAAAATCTATTTTAGATGTATTAAGGTAAAGAGCTATGCTCAATTCACATAAAAGGATCGGGATGCTTTATTGGGTATTTAGTGTAATGTACTTTAACGCTATATTCATTTGTTTGTATACCCTCGACCGAAGAAGGTATATTTCTCTTTTAGTGATGGAGTATATTGTAGATATCCAGGGTTTTAAGACTACAAATAATAAATTTCTTTTTAAAGAAATTTCATATGTCAAACTTGGGAAAAATAGGGATTCCATGGCAGTTGTAATAGTGCTTAAGGGGGCTCCTTCACGAAAGTCCCCAAACAGAGATATAATATTTCTTGTAAATAAAAGTCTACTGAATTTAATGGTGGTCTAAATTACATTTTGAATGGGTCAAAATTTTGAGAAATCCGAGCTCAAAGTTGTAACTATTAGGACGTGTTCCTATGGGGCAGCGTGAAAAACAATTTGTCTTCGTTTATAATAAACCTAAATTAAATGTCCCAGCAGACTGATTAAATACGTTTTGTAGATGAAGTCTTCCTCTGTAATATGCTGTATTAAAAATTGTGGATAAAGGACCATTTTAGCGAGATATTTGTGATGGAAATAAATAAATAGTGTCCAGGAGGTCAGGAGGTCACGTGGGTAGCAGACGTACTTGTTCACCTAATCGCGCGAGTTTTTAAAAAGTTGAGATTCGTATAGCTTGAAGTTTGTATGTACCTAGCATTATTTTTATCGAATAAGGAGTATGGAATTAAATAAATATAAACTTTTTGTATATTTTAACGCTTCTAAATATTTTTATATATTATTTTAACAATCCTGGAAAATATATAATTGCAATGACTACCTGGTATAACCTCTTGAGTGCCTTTTTTTCTCATATTTTGTTACATACTTTTTTTTCATAAGCTTGCCTTTCCTCCATCTCTCCATCCTCTTGAGACTCTATGTGCGTGGTATTCTTTTTTTTTAGGTGGATTAGAAGGACCGTCATCCATTGTTTATCAATTGAATGATCTTAATGACATACAGATACTAAACACTATAGAGGTAGAGTAACAGCAGAAAGGCATGCAAACACGAGATATATATACCATATGCCTATATATTACATCGCTATACTACACCAACACAGCTGGTGTACCACTGTACCCTCGTATGCACTAGACTGGTCAAAACAATAATTAATTTTTCGTACAAAGTTAAACTACACACATAAATATCATTTTTCCCACTTCATACATTATTAAAAATATCATAATGATTTTCAGACACATTTGTTTATTGAAAAACAAAACTTTATTTTTTGTTTGTCTTTGACCTCAGCAGTAGTCGTAGGAGCCCACTTAAGCCGCCTTTCACGTGGAAAAATTTATCTTATGCGGACAAGAAACAAAATCGTTGGTTGATAACCAATTTTCATTGTGTAAGCTGGAATGTCGGAAACATTTCCTATGAAAGAGCGCTTGATATATTTAAAACTTAACTTGTTGATGCGGAAACGGTTTTCGTCAAGGGTCTTGAAAAAAAAAAAATACCTGGAAGAAATACTAACATGCAAGTATGTATACATGCACACATGATAAAATGTAATAAAGGTGCAAGTCATTTATGTTTTCTACACTTTTAGAGTCGTTTATATTGAGGAGTATAGATGCCCAGCACTTGCAAAACTTAACGAAGCCTATTTGCCATGCAAATACCATGCCTTTAACATTAACTCTTCATGTGCTATCAGAAATGTTTCTGCAATAAGGGATTGGATATATTTTAAATTAAATCAAAAAAATGTGCTTAGTTCGATGTATAAAGTAGTTTTTCCTCATTAAAAATTTTTTTGCCACTAATAAAGAACTGTTATAATATGTAAATTATAATTCAAGAATAAGATGAAAGAATAATTTTTAAAAGTAAAGTTGTGCTTTTAAGCTCTTTAACTGACCGATTATAATCACAAGAGCGGCTCAGGCACTCGGAGAGAAGGAAAGCTACATCTCATACTTGCTCATGGAGAGAGATTGCACAATTTTACGCAGCGCTGTTGGGTGGGCAGATGTCACTAGCTCTGATAAAGAAAAGTTATAAATACAGGTTGTGTATAATTATTCACTCAGTTTTACCCACGTGATACAAGTAGTAACAGCAACGGTAAAAACAAGAGTCTTGTCAAATAAAAAATACATTAAAAAAAATAACTTTTAACTTAAATATTCGCAATTTTAAAACACATCATGGATTTCATCATTACTATCCACGGCTTTTATAATTCTGACAGACACTTCATACCAAAAGAATTTTCAGTGGTTTCCTGCAGTGGAAACGTTGTTGGCCATTGGATAATCAAACCACCTTGCAATTTTAGTGATTAACCGTCTGACATAAAAAAGCATAATAATTACCAGACGGTAGAAGTCCACGGAATCGTATGGTTTGAGGGTGATGTTACTTTAAATGACTTAAAGTATCATCTAATAACTATTGCCAAGAACCTGAAAAGAATTCATACTTACGGAAGTGATGAAGCTAAGTTTATAAGTTCAATCCTGACTCGTGAAGTTAACGATTTGTCCCAAATGCATCGTACTTTCAAAGACTTTGAAGACAAAGTCTCTTCTCCAGTATGCCTTACACACGGACAAAACCATTTTGAAAAGAAAAAACTATTTTGTGCCCTACATAAAGCACAATTATTAAAACAATGGTTTCTGACTAGCATATCAATTAAGTCATCAAAGCAAGACAGCGATTTATATTGTGCAGCATATCAACGCCTTAAACGACAAAAGCAACAGCCTACATGGATGACCGGCTACGACATGGTTGGTTAAGCGAAAGCACATAATACAAATAATACTGATAAATTTTTTCCGCCAAATTTTCATGTATTTTAAGAACAACATGTTTAACAAAATCATTTTGTAAACCATGTACATTTTTCATTTAATGTAAACTGATTTTAAAAATGAAACAAAAAATGTTTAACAATTAATTCCCTACCACTCTACATCCTACATTATAATGCAATGCGCTCGCTAACACAAAAAAAGTTTTGTATGCATGTAACTACCACGTGCACAAGCTGCACACGGTTTCGCACATTCAAACAGCGCGCGCAAATCAGCGCTGCAGACGACTTACACACATTGCATCGCGCGCAAACTCAAACTGCGTATCGCGTCACCAGCTGGCGTATGCGGCGCTACAGGCGCTAATGCACATTGCGCATAAACTCAAACAGCGCGCGCAAACTCAAGCAGCACTGCAGCTGGCGCACGCAACCTCAAGCAGTGCACGCACAAGGAATGCGAGGAAGCCACAGCTCCTGGAGTCTGATCGGGGCATTCGATATCTCGCTTAAGTAAGCAGTTTTTTGATAGTCCCTAAACTGCGCATGCGCATTATCGTTATTTTTGGTTATTTTATAGGGATTATCAAAAAAACTGCTTACTTATACGAGATATCGAATGCCCCGATCAGACCCTTGCTCGCCCATTGGCTGCAGCAGGGACCACTCCACCCGAAAAGAGGGGCCGCTCGCCGCGGAGAGGGAGTGGGCCGAAATCGCCTGGCGACTCGAGCCCACCTGGGTTGGAATCGCCATAGCTTATCTACTACTCCGATATCCCGACAAGCAGTCGAACAATGTTAGAAAACTAGGCCACATAAATATATGCACACAAATAGAACTGACGCAAGAAGTGGAGAAAGATCACCCATGCAAGATACGAGAAACAATAAATAACCCGGAGGAGTATCCAGTCGTCTTAGCAAAATTAAAAGGCGCGTACTGGACTTGACTTTACGCGAAAAATCAGAATAATTTATTTTTATTCATTAAAACGTTGTGTTAAATTTTTCATTTACTCAGATATTCTAATAAATGTATTTATTTCACTATTAAATTTTTTTTTTGTGAATAACATCTCTTTTATATGACAACAAACTTGACTTTTTCTGTTGATTTTTTAACTTTAGAAATCTTTCATTCCGTTGAATACTTTTTAATAAGTAGCATTAGAAATATTATACAAACATGTTGAAAAAGGCACTTATTATTATTTTAGTATCTGCTGTTTGAATAACTAAATTATATACTATTGTATTGGATTATTCTCTTTGTTGTCATGACTCTTTTTGATTGATACAAAACACATCAAACTGGTCTTACCTTTTCCTTTATCTTAAAGTAAGTAGAGAAGAACCATAAAGTTAAAAAATATGTGTGTGTAGAGAGTTGTGTATAATATATTATTACACTCTCCGCTGCAGATATGTGGCGAAGAAAGAGGGGAACCTCTTTTTATCTCCTTCTGAAATATGAGCTGAAAATTTAGTGAGCGGTAAAACTTCAAAGGCATTCTGGTTGTTTAGTGTAACAACAGAAAATATTGACAATAGTAAGTATACTTCACAAACTGACGTACTCATTGTTTGCGAATTATTTAGGCATAACGTTGTCTTATTCCCGTATGTATCACCCTATTCTTTTGTGATGTAACTGTACACGTAATGATTAACTTTGTATGATACACTATTATTAATCGCACATAACGAAAGATGAAATCGGAGTAATCAGCGTAAATAAAATCGTTCTGAAAAAAGCATTATAAAAAAACATTTGTGAATGTCGTTGCTACAATTGTACGAAACAATCTCTAGTGCTTAATTTTTTGACATATTAATGCTCATTAATGGTAATGGGCCAAAAATGACGAGTCAGTACAAAAAGTCAATGAAATATTGTTAGAAGCCTTAATAAGCTTGATTTTTAATAGGATTTTAAAAAATCGTTCAATAATTTATTTTGTTGCTTCTGTTATGCTCTATAAAAAATCAATTCCCTTGCTTGTGTAGTAAAAGCCATATATATAGTACGTCAACATACAGATTACTGATAAAATTTCAATTTTTTCCTAGATATCTTCACGAATTTTCCATTGATTTAAACAACTCCTAATGGAGATTAAAAATGATGAGAAATATTATTACTACAAATTTTTTCATAATTTTGAGCACAAAATTTAAATTTTAAGCCTCTGACTATCCCGTTTTTTGAAGAAAAGTAGTTTTTTTCGAATTTTTAAAATTTTTGGCACTAAAAAGCATTAAAAAATTTACAGTAATAATACGTTGTACTATTTTCTACCCTTCGTTTAAAAATTTTTTACTGTATATACAAAATTCGCTGTAAAATATTAAGAAACAAAGTCATTTCTTCTACAAAATGAGATATTCAGCAGTTCAAAACTAGAATTATGCTCCAAAAATGTTCAAAAAATTAACATTGGTGTAACTTGATACTATCTTTGAGTTTTATTAGGAATTGTTATAATTTATTCAAAGTTTGCTGTATTATATCGAAAAAAACATCTTTTCTTTAAAAAAATGAGATAGTCAGTGGTTTGAAATTAAAATTTTCCGCTCAAAATTATGAAAAAATTTGTAGTAATAATATTTCTTATTATCTTTAATTTTGAATAGGAGTTACTTGAATTAATGGAAAATCCGTTGAGATATCTAGGAAAAACTGAAATTTTATCAACTGTGCGTCAGTGCGCTTGGCAGTGGTGGCAATTTCTACGCATATTTGATTTGGGTTGATAAAATTATATGGGAAAAAATTTGTTTGATTAAATAAACATTCTACAAGGGAATCCAAGGAATCGAAAGTTAAAATAAAAATTAGAGCAGCCATTAAGGCTGAAAAAATGGAAATACCGTATCTTGGCTTCTATTGGTCCTAAAAATTTTTTTTTTAATAATTTATTACATCATATATAGGAACAACAAAGTGAATTTGGTTGCAGAACTCTTTTTTCAAAACTAACGAAAATAAGGTGTTTAGTAATAGGTTTATTTTAAACAACTTTTTTATGTATTTACTTGAAAACCTAAAATTAAGAGATATTACCATAGTTCTTTCATGAAACGACCATGAACGGAATTAAATAATACTGTGAGGAATTCTCTATAAAGTGATAATACTACCCCATTTAAGTTGTAGAGTAGCTTGACCAATGTAAATGCGAGAAAATGATAAATAAGAAATTCACTCTAAGCATATGCTCTTATTGCAACAAACCATTACTTTACCGAAAAATGTCGTTAAAAATGCATTTAACGAGCTGCATACCTTTAAAGTCATCAAAAATTTATCGGTGGATTGCATGCATGGTACACTGGAAGGTGTTTGCCAATACGATTTAGGATTAATTTTACACCACTTTATAAAAGTAAAAAAATGTTTTACTTTAGATATGCTAAATAATTATATCGTTGGTAATATTACGGACCTTTTTCTAAGAAAGCAAGTGTCATACGTGATGATCAAATTAATAAGAAAAAAATAGTTATGTCAGCTTCCGAGATGCTGTGTTTAATAAGATTCATACGACCAATGATTGCACACACAGTTCTGAAAAATGAGCCAGCGTGGGGGCTATTAAAACAATTGTGTCTTGTAGTAGAAATGGTTTCGAGTAATAATTTTTATTCTAATTCTTACATTTTCATTAGATATACTATAAGTGATTATTTAAGTGAGCTGAATCGAATTTTTCCAGGCAGTTTCAAGCCAAAACATCATCTACTAACACACTATTCTCGAATATCTTCTATGGTGGGTCCTCCTTGAAATATAAGTGCAATCCGAAGTGAAAGCAAGCACAGAGAAGACAAGCGAACTGCTGGAGTTTTCTTAAGCTGACAAAATATTTCTGTAAATAGTCCGTCATACAATATCTGTAAGACATCAGTTATCGTACAATTTTCGATTGTTACAGGGTAAATATAATTTTAATGCGATTCATAATACTCAAACTACTTTTGAGTCTATTGTGAACTTGCCTGGAATTTCGTACCTTTATAATTCTTTTCCACATGCTTTTAAATAATATACGCATGTACAGACACAAAATTTTTTTTGAATTTGAAGGAAAGACTTTAGGAATAGACGATATTATAATTATGCTGCCCTCCGAAGATGGCATAAAGTTTTTTCAAATTAAAAAAATTATATTTCAAAGTTCAAATAATTATTTAATTTTAAAAGCATATACTGATGTTTACTTAGATTTACATTCTGGTTTATACGAATTAGTATCATATTCATTTAATTTTATATTTGTGCAGAGTGAAAATCTCTACGATTGCATTTTAACCCACAGTTTAACTACATCAGATGGAAAAAATTATATAATAAAAAATTGGTCGTAACTGTCCATTTGTATTCATACATAAAAAATAAAAGTACCTGATACCTACATGTAATCCTTCAATTTCTTACCTCATAAACTAATCCAAACAAATAATGTAACACGTAGAGAAAAAAAACAGAAAGAAAAAATTAAAAAACTTTTTTCTATTATTTATATAGTAAAAATATTTTTAGTACAACGAACAAACTTCTGCAGAGCTATTTTTTATTACATTTTTCGGTGGAATAAATAGTTCAATGAAAAAGGTAAATAGATGTGCTTCACAATTTTAGTGGTAATTGTTTTCAAACAAGGGAAACTTTTGTTAAGTTCCAGATGATTTTTACTGTTTTCACGGTAAAAATTGTCGCTGTGTCCCTTGATTACCGTCTGCACGGTAATTTTTGTAAGGACAATCACGGTAAAAATTATGGGTTTTTTTTCTCGGTGGAAGATTTACATATAATTAGATAAAATTACAAAAAGGAAGGGACTACTTTTTAGACAAAAATGTTATTTTTTTACAATATTCTGACGCGTTCCTATGTATGAAGTATACAGTAAATAACTTTTTCCACATTGAATGATTTCTAGAAATTTTTCATTAACTTTATGCAGAATATGTTTCCAGAAGAAGTCCAAACTTTGTAAAATGGAAACCAAATTTACAAAGAAAACTTGTAAATCTTTTACGCAGTTTGTTTTTATAGTTTACAATATCTAAACATGCAGTGCAGAAAGTTTATAATAATTATTGCAATACACATCATTTAATGAAATAACATTCCTTGATATCGAATATGCACAATACAATTGATCATTTATTGCAAATTTTGTGGTGACTTACTGAAGCGTCCCCTTAAAATAAGTTTTGCATGGTTATTTTCTATACCATTATGGTATATATATAGGCTCACGTATTGATAACTTATTGGCTACTGACTCCCAAATAGAATCTTAATGAGAGTAAATTTTTATTCACATTTTTGAGAGCTTAACAGTTAAAATGTCGCACGATTAGAATTTTCCATCGTTATTACTGTAATTTCTTTTAAATTTGGATGTATATTTTTCTAATAAATATTAAGTTCATATTTAAAAATTTTTTAATAAGTCTAGAAACAAGTTAATTTAATTTTAAAACAATGAAAGAATATTGTAAAAATATTTTAATGTTACTCTAAATTTAGTTATGTAAATGTTTTTTATTTATAGTAACGAGAAAATAATAGATCGTAACACCTACGTGTCAAATTTATCACTTTGTTAGATCGAGTGTCTATTGATTTGAAGTGATTTTTTAATCTAACCTACAGTTAGACATTATATTATAACTTAATTTAGTATGAGATAAAAGTTATGACAATCTTTAACTTAATTATGCAATATTAGTTGTTTATTTATGATTGTTTTATTAATGTAAATATCGATAATTATAAAGGTGTTAAATGCGCAGTGTGTGTGAGACTTCTTGCACACACCAAAATAAATAAAACTCTCAAAAGGTTCATCAGTAGAAAATCAGTAAAACTCAGAAACACAGCAATATTTCTTAGATACATGATTTCTTAAGGAGCAAGTAAATACACAGGAAAAACAATTATTGATGTTTCTTACATATTCACCTTTGTAATGTAATACGTTCTATTTTAATTCGTCCTTCCACAATCCTTAAATACTTTTTTAATATTAGGTCATACAGATAAGATTTTGTATCAATAGGAGTTGAGGGTGGTATTGCCACATCTAAATTTGACTAAAAGTCTAAAATAAAATCGTAGTAACAATTAAAGTTTAGTGTTAAAACATACATGACTCCTTTATTGTATATTAATGAAAAATTCAGTTCTGGAAATCTCGTAAAATTAAAAGACAACTTTATTTACACCATTGTAGCTCGAATTCTCAATAATTAAACACCGACTTGATAATAGGGTATTAATATAAAAAAATACGATAGCGACAACTATCTTTCTACTAATTACACACTATCAGTGGTAATAATACCTTTTATTCTCAGAGAAAACTATAACCATTAAAACAAGACTTCCAAAAAACATCCCACATTTGATATTTTTCATTTAATTTTTTTACTATGCAACTATTGCTTTTAGTATACGCATTACTCTCCGTAAATCTTGCATATCGTCAAAAACAAAGAGCCATATAAATATTTGCATGAAAAAAAATGTACATCTGAAAAATGCTTTAAGTAGAAAAAGAAATAATATATAAAGAACAAACACACAGACCAACTTATTGATAGATAGCAGACTTACTCTTATCATTCTTCTTACAACCTTTAAGAGCTGGTGAGCCTGGCATGCTAGTGAGGCTTTCTCGAAACCTTCCGACAACTTATCTTGATACTTCTTTACTTTCTTTATTTCAATACTTTACCTGTTCTAAGGTTTTATATTTTCTATTATTTTTTTTAAAACAAAGAAAATACTATATTGATTTTCTGTATTGACACGACAACGTGAATATTATGGATCGAGCGGATTCGTGATACTAACTGGGTGAGCAACTAGGGGATGAGAAATGGTGCAGACATGACAACAAGACTTTCTTTCTCCCTTCTTTCTACACTAGTCAATAGACGAGTTTGCGCGCTTTCACAGCAACCGTTTGCGTTGGTAGGTACTGATACGCAGGTAGCTACATAAGGTTGTTAGCAAATACATTATGTATGTGTGTGTGTAAATCATGAGATAAGATAGTTAGGATTTCTTCTACTTAAGGTTATTAGTCATTTTATAAATATAAAAAACACTTTTTATTTTACATTAATTGATTTAATGAAAAGAAGCTTTATACAATCCAGTGTATTTCATAACTTTGAACAAGAAACAATTACCTTTACAACGACTTTCTGAAACAACATTAAAAACTTATCTCAAATTAGTGGAAATCTTATGTTTTCAAAAAGTTTTATTTTCAACTAATAATCTGGTACAAAAAATATATATCTGTTGTAGTTGTGAAGATTCTAGTGATAGCTAGGTACCTACTTAATTTTCAAAGTATGAAGCTGCTATCAAGGAAACAGAAAAAAGATATTAAACAGTTGTATTTTTTGAAGATCTACAACTTTCTCCTTGAAACCAAAAATGTGTGATTCTAATTTTTGGAATTATACCTAAATAATCAACGTTCTTAATTTTCAAGTATTTTTTTTTTTTCTTAAAAGGACATTAAGAACCCTATTTTTTTCATCGATATAAGTGATTAAATACTGCATTATAGTGATTAATACCTTTATTTTATGTTTTTTTTAAATGTGTACATTGACTTAAAACGTAAAAACTTAGAAACTAAAGCTATAATAGTGATTTTTATTTCCAACATTTTAACCATCTTCAGGTCAAAAATTTGTTACCTTTGATAAATTTTACTGGGTTTCAAACTGTCAATTAATAGTACAAAATCATAGCTACAAATCTAATTGAAGCCTACTCGGATGTAGAACTTTGAAGATAGTCGATTTACGTGTCTTCGTAAACGTACATTTCAGCACTAGATAATATCACTTGAAACACCCTTGAATGATTTTTGAAACTTATTTCATAACAAAAATGGACTATTTAGGCGTGGTTATTGTTTCAGCAAACACATAAGGCAATTCTGTGGAGCAGTCATGTCTAAAAAGAACCAATCGCTTGAGATCTTACAAACTATTGTTTGTATTGAAACATATTACCTCATACTATTTTTTAAAATATTCGTTGACTATGAGAATAAACTTAATAAAAATCTGTAAGCTTTTCGACTTTTTGTTTGATTTTAATATTCCACAGCTATTTTTTAGTCTCCAGTGATCGAGTGTTTTACATGATGCTCTATAATCTTTTACAAAAAAGATGGTACTTATATGGCGTTATATTTAAACAAGTCATATTAAGGATGTTCATTACACACAGCATTTTGGGTATACTCTTCCTGAAATTCCAACAGGATATTGGTAATGATGTTAGAAAGTTAGATTTTAAATTTGAGACTGTTTTACAACACCGTTGTTTAGATATTAAATTTTGGAAAAACTTTAATTTAACACGTAACCTTACGGAAGAATCATAAAATGGGATTCATGAAAAAATGGTTAGTAGAATTCATCCATATTTTTTTTACATGATGCAATACCATATTACTGGTATTATATTTAATTTTGAGAGGGATCGACAAGTTATTTTTGCGATTAAATAAAAAACAGTGTCAGACGCCTATAAATAGATATACAAATGCATGCAAAACAGTTGTCGGTGCTGCCACATGCTCGCTCCCCTCACTGCACTCTCTACATTTCCCCTCTAACTGTAATGAATGTCCTCACCAACACTAAAAAAGTATGTTTGTATTAATATTAATAATAAGGTCTTTAAATATAAGAATCAACAAAAAGATTCTGATGTGACGGTTATAAGAAAGTATATGATAAAATTTTGGTTTCATTGACACAACGAGATTAATTTGTCTCTATCAGATTTTTTCCAGTTCAATGATGAATTTTCATTACCAAAAGATAGAATTTTCCATGGGCAGTCCTATTAGCCCAATTTATACAGATTTAGTAATGAGAGATCTTAAAGTTACATGTTTTAATTTATGTCCGTTTGATGTTTCGATTTATTTTCGTTGCGTCCACGATAAATTATTATGTGCTTTGGATCAAAAAATTGAATTAGATTTGAATTTTTTAAATAATTTTATCGAGTTTTTAAAGTTTACGAAATCATGGTCGTAAAATAATAGTATTAATTTCTTAGAAATGACCGTTAATGGTTAAGAATAATTTTTTCTTTCCCAAAAATTAATGTAAAAAAGCATCAAATCTGATTCATATTTTAATTATCATTCTGATTGTCCCGTTTCACAGAAAAAAGCAATAGTCAGTCAATTAAAAAAACATTAAAACTTTTATCACCACAGTTTAATTTTAACAATTTTAAATATATTTGTACAGTTTCATTAGTCAATGTTTACCCACCAAGGTTAATTAAAAAATGTTTAAGATAAAGAATTAGTTTTTCAAAGTCTAATATATTAATAATAATGTAAGAAATACTGGTAAATCGATTTGCTCTCTAGTCATTCCTCATTGAGCCGTTATGGAATTGGCTTTCAAAATCATAAAAATAATGAAATTAGGTTCCCAACTCATTAGGACGTAAGGTGGAATTGGTTTCCAGGTCTTTGAGAGGCATATAGTGAAGTTGATTCCTAATACATTGAATCGTACAATTACATGAAATTTGTGAGCTTAAAATTTTTGCGAAAACAAGCAGACACTGATCAGATAATCATAATAATAATCAATATTGTAGTCAAATATCTCACAATTCGAAATAAAGCAGGGAACCTAAATAAGCTTCTCAATAAAACATGTGGCCATTGATCTTATAAGGAATTTTATACTTACTTAATGACCACATAAAAGTATTTATAGAAGGAAAGTGTGGCTCGCAGCCGTATCACATTCTGTTCTGGGCTTACGAAGTGTCAAGAAGTGTTTACTTTCACTATTTTCAGTGTAAGTTTATTGTCATTCTGCTCGTCGTATACAACTTTGTATTTAACTACAGTGTATAAAAATACTGGTTTTTTAGCACATGAAAAAGCAGCAGCAGTATTTTATCAGTGTATGTGTAATCTTGTTATTATATAAAATATAAGCACTTTCAAGTGAAAGAGGAAAAACGATTTGGCGGGTCTATAAATATAACTTGAGATTTCAAAAACATTTGAAAAACGGCCTCCAACGTTGGAAGTGCAGTCAGATCATGTCAGTGCTACAATAAAAGTTAATGAACCTAATGATGTTGTTGAAATATCGTGTACGTAACCTATAAGAACACAAAAAATTGACCAAGTCGTTCAAAATTGGCGAAAGCTTTTGTTAGAAGCCACATCTATGTCTCGTTTTCAATTGGTACTAATTGTCTCGAAAAAGTTTTTACAGGCTTAAACTTAAAAATTCAATGATTTTACATTTGCATTCATGACCGTCAATATTTTTTTAAATACACCAGCGCCAAAACGACTGTCAGTCCAAAGCTCGAAAAAAATGTGACGGAAAAAATATTGAACATGTTAGGATGAAAGATACTATATTAATTATTAATACGAATCATATCTCTTAATTGCTTAATTGCTTAATAAGCTTATACAAATATTTTTTAGTCAAAATCGAACACATCACTACCCACTAGGGCACAACGTCAGCTCATATTGGAAACATGCGATTACATATATGAAAAATAGCATATACAGTACATGTGTTAGAGGATGGGCCGATAAATGTACAACAGTTGAAATTTAAAAAGAATTTCATCGAAAAATACTAAACAAAACTGTTAATATTATTATTACATTAAGTAGATGTATTTTTTGAAAACTTTATCCAAATTATAACAATTAAGAATTTTTTTTAAATTATCAGTCTTCTTTGTAAAAATTATTTCTGATAATCTTGTATAAAAATTTTGTTTTTTTAACAATATTAACTTCTTTAGTGTCGAAATTAAAAGAATGCCCTATGTTAAACAGGTACTGTACTGATATAAGACACATCATTAACGCTTATGTTTAATATCGCTTTTATGCTCGTTCATCTTGATATTTAATCCCCTAAGGGTCTGTCCGATGTAGCATTTATTGCAATCCGAGAATCTCACTTTTGATACAACAATAGGATAATAAAAGATGTTGTAAACTGATCTTTGCCATATATATTATTGGAAGATGATTGTTATTACTCTCAAAAACAACAATAATAAGGTATTTGGAACATTACACTTTCGGCTTATAATCTTAATCACGGCAATCAGGTAACGATCCTAAATTGGTTCTCAGCATATTTTTCCAGATACAAACATTGTGGAATTGGTTCCTGGCTAATTATGATGCATACTGGAATTGGTTCTTGGCTATTCAAACGCAATTAAGAGATATGATTCGTACTAATAATTAATATAGTACTATCTTTCATCCTAACATGTTCAATATTTTTTCCGTCACATTTTTTTCGAGCTTTGGACTGACAGTCGTTTTGACGCTGGTGTATTTAAAAAAATATTGACGGTCATGAATACAAATGTAAAATCATTGAATTTTTAAGTTAAAGGTTAAAGCCTGCAAAAACTTTTTCGAGACAATTGGTAACATTAAAAATATTATTAATTATGTAATGGATATCTTAATGTATTCTTTTATGACATTAATGTGATAGCAATGTACTGATTATATTAATAAGATGTGACAACGTTGTACTTAAATTTGGTACGTTAAACTTGTTGTACATATTATTTAGGACTTAAAAATATTTCATCCTAAGAAGAAAGAATGGACGTCAGAGTTGAATAAAGTGTAATTCGCAGCAACAGTGTAACAAGGCCCAGACGGCAACCACAAATTATAAAGAATTCTTTATGAATTCACCAAGGAACTTGTTTTTGTATTCGCAAAGTGTTCCTGAAGTGTTCTTAGAGTATTCCTATAATATTCAACTTATCTCACCTCTTTTGAATTCTTTACAAGTTTGCCAAGAGTTCTTTTTTTTTCAATCTTAATCCATAAAGAGTCTTAAAGTATTCATTTTGATTCCACGGTACTTAAAAATTAAACTTAAATAAAAAATTATTTCGTTAACAAGTCGGGTTTTTTCTGTACACACTTACTCACTCCGGCTACGGATATACATTAATATCCGAAAAAAAGTCTGCAGACAAGTGGAATCGAACCCAGGTAGCTAGAGCCCGCATGTGACACAAACACGCTTCACCACTCAGCTATCGAGGATTCGGAAATTCCCTAACATTAAACGCCTACATTAACTATTTACAAAAATTATGATTCTTTGTTATTTAAATTCCCTCTTATGATTAAAAAATTGTGTGAAAAATCTCTCTGCTCTTCTCGCTTATGGACAACGCTATCTTATAACTTTTTATTACACGCGCATTTATCTCTACATATTATAGCAACGTCGTACGATCTGGATTATGTATTATTGTAAGTACATGATCTTATAATGCAAATTATAAAAGTAAAGTCTTCGGACGTGTAATAAAAATTATTTTTAACACAAATAAATACCAAATTGAGATTGCAAAATAAATCATATAATCATAGCGAGCTTCCATATTTAGGACAAGCTTCGGAGCTTCACCATGAACATGATTAACTTTCGACCTTGAGACTTCCAGTGCTTTCGTAGCACAGGTGGCTCGCACGGGTGTCTATCGTTTCGTTTTTGCATTCTCGGATTCGAATCTCAGTATGGAAGATGACTTTTTTTTTGTTTCAGTGGTCTTACTGGTTATTCTGTATTTTTTACTCGACAAACTCTTTTATTATTAATACTTATGCAGACATTTTAATTTAAATTAAATATTAAATACCTTAAATAATTTTATTTTCACTGTCCAATAAGCTTTAGATTGTATTTTTGTATCTTATACATATTTCTTCATTTAACTTTTATTCGATTCATATAAATAAGTTTTTTTCTATTTCGAGAAAAAAATAATAAATAGAATGTCGTATGAAAATTTTTCTTATAACTTAATAATAATTCTTCAGATTTATTTGGAATTTTAACGATAGCTTATTTCGTGTCGTTTTAGTTGTTAAAAAGTAAAGCAGTGTTAAAAACCAATAAAAAATTCATGCACAAACGGAGAAAGTCTCAAAATGATATCTAATTTAAGTTTAATTTATTTTTTGTAGCAACAGGCAAAAATCAATTAAGTAGTGCACCATAATAAACTTTTACTACCTTATTAAATATTTAATTTTTACTTACGTGTCTACCTAATTAATAGTAATAGAAGACTTCAAGTAAAAAAAGTTAATAAATAATTAATAAGGCCTTCAAAGTGATATAAAATAAAAACAGATCACATGGACGAAGAGTCGAGTCCAAGAATGCAAAAACGAAACGACGAACTTGCACGCGAGCCATCTGCATTAAGGGGAAGCTGTGTTAGCTACAGGCAAAAGTCACTTACATTTATAACAAAGCTCTAAAGCTTGTCCGAAACATCGCTGGGGCTCGCTGAAATTATTATGTTTATTTTGCAATTTTAACTTGGTATGTGTTCGTATTGATAATAATTTTGATTACACGTGCAAAAACTTTAAATAATAATTTTTATCGTCGCAAGAAAACTCTGTGAAATTACATCACCGTAACTATGCAACCTTTCTCCAGTACACACCTTAAATTTTTTTCCACCTTAACAAGAATTAAATAAAATTATATGAAATTACGTGCTTCACGATCACAGATGAGTAGAAAGATTTTTTAATTTTACTCATCATAAGCTGTAGGCCAAGCTCCGGAGGTTGTCGATGAACATATGTGACTTCCAAACTGTCATGACATAATGTCTCGATAGCTCAGACGGTTAAGGCTTATACCTATGGGGAGATAATTTTGCAATGCTGGGTTCGATCCTCATTGTCACCATCAATTTTTTTTAGAACGAAGTTCTTTATGTCGCGTTACTCGGGGGGCTGGAATTTTAAAACCGACAGATTTTTTTTTTTTGAAACGAAAGTGGTTTACTTTTCCTCTCAAGTTTCCCCCCCTTACCCCGTCCCCCTCACCGACTATTCTCTATACACTTCCCCTCTCCCCACTATATATGTATATCGGCCAACCGTGCCGTGTTACTCTTCTACACACCTTTGCCCACCATTCTCCCTCACACTCCCAATTTTATTTTCTCACAATAATTTTTATTTCACTTTGAATTTTTTTCTTTTACAATTCTAAAAAAAAAAAAAAAAAAAAAAAAAAAAAAAAAAAAAAAACGTTTTCCGTTTTGAACCCTCGACCTCCTGCATGTAAGTCCAGTACCTTACCCACTCTGCTACGAGCGCTGCCGTCTAAAGAAACTCGATTTCTTGTACTTATGGTGTGGTTCATAACTATAACATTCCATTTTTACATGCATTCACTGATAATACATTCGAATCATGATAAATTATATTTGTATTTGTTTTCTAAATACTTGATTAAGAAAAAAAGAAAAAAAAAAAAAAAACATGTGGAATAGAGTTGAAGAATGTATCAATGGTTTTTAGAGGCGCTTGTTTCGAATTCGATAAACAAATTATGTTACATTATCTCATAATTATATAAATAAAGTAATTCAAAGTAAATCAATTATAAATGAATTATGTAAGATCATTATATAAATATAATTCGAGTTTCATATCATTTTAATGGTTTTTAAGGGTACTTATTTTGAATTTGATAAACAAATAATGGCACAATGTCGTTGAGTAATTATATGAAAATAAAAAAAAATTGCACTTATAAGCTATAAAATCGCAAAAAAATAAGTGAAAAAAAAAATTTCAAAAAAAATTAATGAAATGAAATATGAAAATAAAATAAAATAAAATTACAAAAGACATGAATAAATACAACGGAATGAAAAAAAAATAAAATAAAAAAGGGTATGAAAAAAAAAAAAATTAAATATGAAAATTAAAAAAGGAATTAAATAAAGGAAAAACAAAAAAATAAAAAAAATGTATTAAAATGAAATATCAAAAAAAAAAATAAAACAAGAAATAAAAAAAAAAAATTAAAACAAGAAACAAAAAAAAAATAAAACAAGAAATTAAAAACAAACCAGGGGGTATAAATGGGTCATGGGACCCACGGTAAGAACGAAGTTCTTTAAACATGACATGAGTATAAAAACACAATTTCTCAGGTAACAAGGGGGTCACCAGACCCGTAGAAAGAACGAAGCTCTATAAACATTAGTACTGCATTTATGTAGTTCACTAAACAAAAACTTGAAAAACGAATTAAAGAAAAAAATTTAAAAAATTGTTCAGTACTCACGATGGTTAAACTTCGTAAGTACTGTATTTATGCACGCCGTTCTCACGAAGTTCAACCATCGTGAGTACTGAACTATTTTTTTAATTTTTTTCTTTAATTCGTTTTTCAAGTTTTTGTTTAGTGAACTACATGAATGCAGTACTAACGTTTATAGAGCTTCGTTCTTTCTACGGGTCTGGCGACCCCCTTGTTACCTGAGAAATTGTGTTTTTATACTCATGTCATGTTTAAAGAACTTCGTTCTTACCGTGGGGACCCATTTATACCCCCTGGTTTGTTTTTAATTTTTTTTTTTTTTTTTTGAATGTGATGGATTATTCTGTTTTAATTTCTTAGTATAACTTTTATTTAAATTTATGTACGTTGTCAACTCTTTGTGTCGAATACATCAAAATAAATAATTTTTCAATGCTGTGTTACGTGAGATTGAGAAGCTGGTAAGGAGGTGCGTCACAAAAAGAACTTAACTCGTTGGTCAATTATTTATTAGCTTCTTGAAGGCAAAGGCATGTGTGTGTCTCGGGCAGTGTTCCCTACTTATCTACTGTTTAAATCACTACACCATATTTAAACATTCTAAAAGTCGAGCTACTTGCTGTAAAGCTACTCGAGCGTCTTTTAGGCAAGAGGCCAGGTGATAAGTATTTGTTGTTATTTGTTTCTTGAATAGCAACAAGTATTAAAATTTCATGCGTAATGAATAAATATCAGTCCACAGTGTTTGCCACAATAGATTCCAGATTTTAGATTCTTAAGATGAAAAATCTGTACCTATTGACAAATAAATTTTTCCTTAAGTTTGAAGTATGTACTGTATGTGTGTGTGTGTGTGTGTCTGTGTGAGTATTGACCCAAAGGCTGAATAACTTGTAACTAATAATTAATAGATTAATACCTACTAAAGTTTTCTATTCTGATAAATATTTTGTAGAACCCGCTGTACGGAGGAAACGACATGTACCGAACAACAGGAACGGAGCACTGGACCAAAAGCCACTAGACAAAAGTTACTAGATTCTCTCACTCAATAATTAAATTCATTATTTACAAACTTTGTGACATTTAATTACATTAGTTTATATACCTCCGTAATCCGCAAATAAGGAGGAATCGAATCGTACAGGTAGAATTGGATTTTAACCCAATTTAGCACTTAAAACAAAGTTTTTTATACTTCAGCGCTGCACCCATTTTCGACTTTTTATTTTGCAAATATCTCGCAAACTATTGATCCGCATGTAAAAAATCAAGTGGAGGATAAATCGTCAAGTAGGGAGGAATCGTTTAAACCCTGAATGGGTGCAAAATAATAATATTTAATATTTACGGGCGCCAACTTCACAAGTCTGTAAAGAGGTGTAGTCAAGGAAGAGAGTGAGAGAGAGAGAGAGAGAAAGGACCGGGACTAGGGACAAAAGAGGACAAGGGTAAGGTTACCGGGAGACAGCGAGAGTACGAGAGAGAGAGAGAGAGAGAGAGAGAGAGTGGGAAGAAAATTTTAATCAGATGAGAAAGGTAGCGGTAGAAGAGAGTAAGATTGAGTATTTGACAGGGAAGGGATAGGGGCGAGAGGTTGCGCGTGAGGGCGTGCGTGAGTGTGCTCGTGTGCGTGCGTGACGTGGCCAGGAGCGCGTTAGGGCAGCGGCCCCTCCTGGTCTCAGGATCCCGAACGTGTGCTCGCGGTTCGCGCGGCAAGGCGAAGCCGCTGTAGCGCCGTCAAGGAGTTATTTGTAAAGCAGTGTGGAGAGTTTCAATAAACGATTTCCTTAACTTGACGCGATAGCATTTCCCATATTTATTTCTCTCGGTAGAACGAGAGAAAAATTCCCGTACAAACTCCCTTTTTCAGGAGCAGAATCCAGGAGGACGAGGGACCCGGATGACGCACGAGACGAGGTGTCCACTTCCTACGTACCTCCCCCCCCTTTTTTTATTTCAGGTACAAAGGCAGCGTGACAACAGCCATTGATTTTGTCTACTTATTCATTTCATCGTACCTTCTGTTTATATCTTTATTGATCTGTTCATTTTTCCTTTTTTCATTTGACGATTGATTTCCAGTATGACTATCTCTCATTGCATGTACATTTTCTCTACTTTTTGAATTATTACGGTCATTTTTGTCGTTATCATTGTTTTGTACACTTTATTCGTTATGTATATACCTCATCCTCGGTGAAAACCAATCTAAAAAGTGATTTATTCGATTTTTTAAATATTTTAAGTCATTAAAACATTTTACAAGTTTCTTAACTACATGCAGCTTTTTATTTATTCTTTTTTTTTTTATCTGGAGGAAAATCTACCACGAAATAGCCAACTGTAAGAGTCAGGTAAAATTAGCTGATTCGTAGTCTAAACGAACATAAAAGTGCGAGCTCGAACTTGAAAATTTTTTTGTCGGATACTAACAATACGAATGACATATTAAATTTGAACGCTGATCTCCATAGGGCCAGACGGTCTTAAAAAATAGCAAAAAGCGTTAACATCACTTTTTTTCGATTTTTATAAAAATTATGCAATTGACAAATAAAGTGTACCAAAATAAAAAAATATTCCATAACCTCTGTTCTATTGCATGTAAAGGCTTGATACTTTACCAGGATATGTGTTTTAAAAGCCTCAATATCCATGCAAAATTTTAGCAAGATCAACGTTATACTTGTTAAAAAACTTTTAAAAAACTGAAAAACGGTCGTTCTGAAAGATGGCTATATAAAAGTTTTTTGACAACGTAGACCAATTTTTCAAACGTGCCTTTTTCAATCATAAGTTGCTCTACGACATTCTGCACTAACATACTATTATACATAGCCAGGTTGTGAAAAAAATCGATTTAAAAAAAGGGAGCTTCCACAGTCCGGTGGCTTAGCGAAAATTCTAAAAAATTTTGACTATATTTTTTTTTTATTTCTTTACATTTTAAAGCAAAAAAGGCAATAATTATAACAATTTAACAGTATCCTGCTTTTTATTTACAGTACAGTATTAAACGATGTTTTCGAGTGTGTAGTCACACGGAATCAGCTTATCTACCTAAGAGTCATGCTCAAGAGCGCAATAGAGCGTGCAGAATAGAATTGTTCCCATAAGTGACTATGTTAAGTCTATTGCGCCGCGCAATAGGGCTATCCTGCAGCGCAGTAGACTTAACACAGCTGCTTATGGGGACAGTTCTATCCTGCACGCTCTATTGGGCTCCATGTGACTGCAGCCTAACACAACGAAATTTTTTCTGCCGATTCTATACTACCATGAACGAATAAATCTGTTACGTCGGCGCAACGTATTATTTGAGCCTAAGCTTTCGCTCAATAGCTCGGGATTCACACTGGGCGCGTAGGTGGGACGCGGGGTTAAAAGGGTAATTCAACTTAAAGACGCGTTACTCAAAAAAGGGTACGATTGCCTTCACGCGACTAAGATTGACTGCTGTGCAATATTCCGATGCACTTGCTCGCGGTTTTCTTTTGTCAAGAGCGGTGTATACCTCGTTCACGATCTAAAAACAGTTAACACCGTCACGAGTAAGGATATCGTATGTAATTTGACCTTGAAACATTAATATCACGGTAAGCATTTGCCTTAACTCAATTGTTCGTTGTTATTCTAATAGTATTATTACCACGGAGGGCAACGGATTGTCCTTGGCTAATTTGATATTACCGATGACCGAAGGATGCCAATACTGTGGCGAGTAATGGCGTTCGCGAAGAACACTTTATACTGAAGATTAATTTGTTATTACCGGTGACCGAAGGGTGCCAATACTGTGGCGAGTAATGGCGTTCGCGAAGAACACTTTATACTGAAGATTAATTTGTTATTACCGGTGACCGAAGGATGCCAATACTGTGGCGAGTAATGGCGTTCGCGAAGAACACTTTATACTAAAGATTGATTTGTTATTACCGGTGACCGAAGGATGCCAATACTGTGGCGAGTAATGGCGTTCGCGAAGAACACTTTATACTAAAGATTGATTTGTTATTACCGGTGACCGAAGGATGCCAATACTGTGGCGAGTAATGGCGTTCGCGAAAACGAAAACACTTTACACTTCCCGGTG
This sequence comes from Copidosoma floridanum, assembly GCF_036245765.1. Taxonomy (NCBI): domain Eukaryota; kingdom Metazoa; phylum Arthropoda; class Insecta; order Hymenoptera; family Encyrtidae; genus Copidosoma; species Copidosoma floridanum. Next base: position 10,984,826 of record NW_028321882.1, on the reverse strand, counting down.
ATCCGCGGGTGCCAATATTAAGGCGAGTAATGGTATTCGCGCAAAAGGAAACACTTGGTCAAAAGAAAGAATAAGATATGTTGTCACTTACTTTTATTTGAACACGAAAGTTGTTATACAAACGTTGAACCCGCGTGAATATAAGTCGCTTTCGAGGAAGATCAAGTGGCAGTAGAGACGGACTCTGGCAACCAGTTGATCTTACGAGGGTGGTAGCGAAATTCGACAGTGTCCTCGCTTCGCAGAAGACTGGGTTGTAGCAGAGTCGGGCTCTCACTACTCAGTCTACTTCGAAGGGTATTGTCGGATTTCGCGTGCCGAATTGAAGTGGTTTACCTCGCTTCGCAGTAGACTGGGTTGTAGCAGAGGCGGACTCTTACTACTCAGTCCACTTTGAAGGGCTATCTTCGAGCCGAGTCGAGTCGAGTCAAACTCTGAACTACGAACTGCAAACTGATTTTCCTCTGGGCCTACGGGCCTTTTTATTGCGAGAAGCGGACCTCGGTCACGCGCTGGCTCGAAAAACGCAGGAAAGCTTGCCGGGGGAAAATTTTTAAGAAAAGACAACAGCCGAAAATCTAATTGGCTAGAACTGCTCTAGTTTAGCCACTCAGAAATTGGCACATCCCACATCCGGCTTGTTCTCCTCTGTGCGTCAAGAGAAGGGAAGGTGATTCACTTACTCATGCCCTTCCTTTCTCTTTTACATCAAAAGTTTACAGAATTTTATCATAACTTAATATTAATGTTAAGGTGTAATATTAACAAGTTTTAGCTAATAGTAGCCATTGTTCGCCCATTCAATCGAACCCAATGCAAAAAGAGCGGTGAAAATCGCTTAATATTCAGGTTTGATTGAATAAGTGTTCGGTACTTTAAAATATTAATAATAGTTTTAGTAGTAGTAAATAATTGTAATAATTGCTAGTTTTTCCGCTGTACACGTGAGCATGATCGGACTGGTAAATTATCATGAATAATTATTTAACAGTAGCGGTTTCTTTGGTTAAAACACGGACAGTAGTAGGAGTTCGTTGCGACTTATTATATTGTTAATTTACTTGAATTTACCAGTAATTTCCATTCATTGTTAGTTGTGAATGTATTTCAACATGTTAGTAACATTTCGTCAACTATGGGTTTTTCTGTTTGTCGTAAGAGAGGAAGTCGGCTCAGGGTGCCCTGGGGAATCGGGAATTCCGTTACCCGTGTTGGGGCAAGAGTGCGAACTCTCTCGACATCTCTGCGTCAGAAAAAGGGGGAAGTGCCATGACTTTCCCGTTGTCCTTTACATTTGAAACGGTGACAGTTTTTAACAAGATTACAATTTAGGCTATTGCAGTATGTTTATAAAATTGTTGACGTGATACAAAAGGGTTGTACAGTGGACCATGAGCCTGCGAACATGAATGGTAAAAATAGGATAATTCTTTGAAGGTTACTAAAGTTGTGTACCAAATTTGTTATAGTTAATATGTAATGTAGTTGTTTGCTAGTAATGTAGTACGTACTGGTTGTTTGTGATGATTCTGGCTTGTAATAATATTTTCGCTTATTTCTATGCATTAATTCTAAGCTATCCTAATGTTCAACCTTATGTTTATCTAACATTATATCTGAATTTAATATTTCAGTTCAACTGTTCCCAGTTAAACTTTTGTATCGATGGTTGTAGAAAAGTATTTTATTTTGCATTTCTGGTCAGCGTGGGCCAGCGTGCATGTAAGTGAATCATGCATGGTCGTAGTACCTTAGTTACGAGCATTCTTGTAGGTGATTCACCTCTTTGCAGATACACATTGGCCCCTGCGTTTTGTATTTTAAAATCGGCACGGAAAGATTTGAAGCAAGAAGAAAAAAAATTAATGTGGATACACCGATGTTACAAATCAATAAACCCTGTAAAACATCCTAACGTCCTTATATTTGGAGCGATATGGTGTTTATACATAACATCACTCTGTTAACTGAATGAATGTTGATATACGAAATAGTGTTAAGATTTAAGACTCTCTGTATGTATAAACTGAGGCCTCCAACTACCAATTTTGAGAAATTACTTTTTTAATAATTAATAAATCGCGATGGATCAACGTTGTAAAAAAGTAACCTTTACATACTTTTACATAATATAATACATACTTTTACTAGAGGAGTGAACAATAAATAAAGTTGCCATTTTCTAAATATTAATTGGCTTCGATTTATTTCAAACTTCCTTAAACGCCGAATTTCGAAAATAATATTTTATTAATGTTGTTATTCGTATGCATGTAACACATATGCACTATTGCCTTTTTCGCTTTGAAACGTAAAAAAATAAAAAAATAATTTAATCAAAATGTTGTAGAAGTTTCGCTAAGCCGCATTTCGAGTCCGGTGGCCGGTGGTGGGGACGACCGAACTGCGGAAGCTCCCTTTTTTTAAATCAATTTTTTGCACAACCCGACTGTGAATAATGGTATAGTATTGTGGGATGTTGTAGAGCAACTGTCGATTAAAAAAAGAACGTATAAAAAGTTGGTCTACAGTGGCCCAAACTTTTTTGTGGACATTTTTTAAAAGGACCTTTTTTCAGTTTTTTCAAAGTTTCTCAACAAGTACAACGTCTATCTTGCTAAAATTTTGTATGGGTATTGAGGCTTATAAAACACATATTTTGTCAAAGTTTCAAGTCTCCGTACTTAATAAAACAGAAGTTATAGGTCATGTAGGGATTAGCGTTCGCATTATTCTATTTGTTGTAAATAATCAAAGCAGCCAGTAAGCGCCCTGGCTTGTGAGAGGATAGCCGCTTGCGTTATTATTTTATTCATAGTAAATTAAGCAATCGACCAGTAAGCACCCCGAGTTGTGTGAGGATTGACGCTTGTGGTAGTATTTTAATTTATCAATAATTAAAAGCCAGTCAGCGCCCAGGGTTGTGGAGGGATAGCCACTTGCATTGTTATTTTATTTTATCAATAATTGAAGCAGCCAGTAAGCTGCTCTGGTTTTGTGCGGATAGGTGGTGGTACTATAGTTTGACTTTATCAATACATTTCCAATAAATTTATATCAAACAAAAATAATTGATGGTCATTATCATTTTTAATTTTGATTGTTAGTGGTATGCAGACTAACCAGAAGACGAGAGAAAATCTAGGCTTAATGATTGCTCAAAGCACAGAGGGAAATTTAATCCTCATTATGCAACACCAGAGAGTATGTAAAATTAATATATGTCTTTATATGATACAATAATTTATATTTACATTTCCAATTAAAATTTTTACAGGTTTCTGGAACCCAGACATAGAAATGGATGAAAATGAGACTGATAATAATTAATGTGTTATAAATCTGTGTTTTATTTGTTATAAATCACCTTTATTTTTCAAAGCATTTGACGACGACGACGACGACGACAACGATAACGACAACGACAACATCAACGATAACGACAACGTCAACGTCAACAATAATGACAACAAATACAACGACAAGGACAGCAACAACAGCACGACAACCACGACGACAACGACAATGACAACGACGACGATAACGACGACAACAACGACAACCACACCGACAACGTAACAATAACGACAAAAACAACGATAACGACAACGACAAAGATGATGACGATGACGAACGACGATGATTAAGTATTAAAAAATAATAGCATCAAGTTAAAAATTTATACTTGAAAATATATTTAATTTTAAATTACATCAATTAGTTGATGTGTGTTATTACAAGCTTCTTTATATATATTTATATATATATAGAATCTTAAAAAAATCGAATTATATCGGACTACATAGGACCACGCCCCTAGAAAACAAGAATGACACTAACAATCAAAATTAAAAATGATAATGACCATCAATTATTTTTGTTTGAAATAAATTTCTTGGAAATGTATTGATAAAGTCAAATTATAGTACCAGCACCTATCCGCACAAAACCGGAGCAGCTTACTGGCTGCTTCAATTATTGATAATATAAAATAACAATGCAAGTGGCTATCCCTCCACAACCCTGGGCGCTTACTGGCTTTTAATTATTGATAAATTAAAATACTACCACAAGCGTCAATCCTCACACAACTCGGGGTGCTTACTGGTCGATTGCTTAATTTACTATGAATAAAATAATAACGCAAGCGCCTATCCTCTCACAAGCCAGGGCGCTTACTGGCTGCTTTGATTATTTTTAAATTAAGAGAGTGCCTACTTACAGTTCAGTCGTTTTTTTGTTCAGTTTATCTTAAGTTATTGTATTATCATTTATTGAATTAATTAAATATTTATTCGATAGCTTCATCACAATAAGTGCAGAATTATGTTCTACTTGTTTACTCATTATCTCATTTGAATCTCGCGCATTTATTATTTTGATTTTGAAATTAGTGTCATTTATTATATATTATACCATTTACGACACATGTGTCATATTATACACCTGACGTGTCGTAAACTCAGTGTCACACTATTTACCCATCCCTGGACTGAACGCAAAAAAAACGTTCTCTGGTGCCTTGCACCCCTGTGCCTTTTTCTTGTACTTTTCTTTTAAACAGTTTTACATAAGTAATATATCAAGAAATACCCAATCTGTGTAAAAGCAGCTACGAGAAGAGAATCCCAGCCAGCACTGCTTAACTTTCAGATATCTGAAGTTTGCCATTACCAGGTTATCTTGACGTTATTCTGAAAAGAAGTCGTAATGGTAACTGTAAGATGAGTAAAAATGATATCTGTTAAGCGATAACGTAAAGATATCCTAGCCGGCAGTGTTTAACTTTCGATCAGATATCTGAAGTTTGTCATTACTAAGTAATCTTGACGTTATTTTGAAAGGAAGTCGTAATGGTAAGTGTAATATGAGTAAAAATGATATCCGTTAAGTGATAACGTACAGATATTGTATTAAAATGTAACTGAAGATATTAACATTGTGGGAACTTAAAGAAAAACTTCTTAAGTAACTGTACGTTATCGCACAATCGGATATCTTAAAGTTAGCATATTCTAGAGAACCTAAAGATATCAGAAATATGTTAACTGACAAAAAATCTTAATAAATTTACAATACTTTTCTGTGCGATGCCTTATTAAAGTTATATCGTGATAAATAAATGAAAGTAGAGAAAAACACGTGTGCCTGTGAAAATGTAATTGAGAAGAAATTTATTATAAATATTAATTATAACTTTAATTTTTAAAGAAAAGCAAAGCAGTGTATACCATTTTTAAAAAGATTTGTTTTCTAATAAGTATACGATGTGGAGACGAAAACCCTTTAGTGAGCTTAATGATCGTCAGAAAAAAAAAAGAATTGATTGTATAAGCCAAAAAAAAGATCAAAAAGAAGCGACAGTAAATAAAAAAAGGCAAAAGATGTCTAGTGTAAATGACGATCTACGTGATTCCACAGATGAGCCAAGTGAAGTTGAAAGCAATGAAAATTATCAAGAAGAATTAAGTTTTCACTTTAAAAGTGCTAATGAGTCAAACGAAGAAAATTCTAATGTAAGTGAATCTAATAATCTAAATAAATCTAATAATAGTGAACTCAATGAAGTGAATGTTTCTGGTGATGAGGATATACAAAACTGTATTGTGGATGCACGAGCAGATCTAGCATCTTGGAAGTGCCAGTATAATATATCTGGAGATGCTATGAACAATTTATTAAAAAGATTTAAGCGTTGGCCTCCAGACAGCTTATCCAAGTTTCCTTTGGATGTGCGTTCTTTGATGAAAACCCCAGAATCTACAAACCTTATAAACATGGGTCTAGGTCAATACACACACATTGGACTACAAAAATCTTTAGAAATTGAATTGCAACGCATTAATTGTAACACAAAAATTTTAATAAATATTCATTCCGATGGATTACCACTGTGGAAAAGTAAAAATGTTCAGTTTTTGCCACTCCTAGGCATGATTGTTAATAGTCAAGCAAATTATCAAGAACCATTCGTGATTGGAGCATATTATGGTCCAAAAAAACCTCCCAATGTTCACGAGTACTTCCATGCTTTCATCAGTGAGTATTATGAACTGCACACAGAGGGCTTTCATTTTAATAATAAACATTATACTGTAGAAATTAATGCCATCGTTGCTGACACTGTTGCTCGTAATTAGATCACTTGCTATCCTCCTCACAATGCATACTACGGATGTTCAAAGTGTATACAAAAGGGAACTTGGGTCAAAGGTCGCATGCTTTTTACAAGTTCAAACCAACCTTTGAGAGATAATCAGACCTATCGTCTTGAGTTACCTAATCGATACAAAGACTTAGTTAGTCCACTGGAGATGTTAGGTATCGGAATGGTATCTCAAGTTCCACTGGATCCAATGCACCTTCTATACATGAATGTCACTAAACAACTGTTAACTCTGTGATTTCAAGAATTTGGCGGTGGAGTGGCTGCTCAACACATCAATAATCTTTTTGACGATGATTACCAAAATGTAGGTAGATGTGTTCCTTGTGAATTTAATCGTAGACCAAGAGGTTTGGACAAACTTACTAATTGGAAAGCTACTAAGTACAGACTATTTCTTTTGTATTTGAGTCCAGTCAGTATTTTGAAATATCTTAGTTATTCCAGAATTAAACACTTGTATTCTCTTCATTTGGCGGTAAGAATTTTGAGCGATATTAATAAATACAAAAGAAACAACACTTTAGCTGATAAATTATTGCATGAGTTTGTTGATAAAATGGAGACTTTGTACAGCAGAGATACCTTATATTTCAATATGCATAATCTATGCCATTTGGCTCAGGATTCTTTTAGATCAGGTCCACTTGAAGCATTCAGTGCTTTTCCTTTCGAAAATTTTCTTCAAATTTTAAAAGCTATGATAAAAAATAGCAACTTTCCACTCGCTCAAATTAGTCGTAGAATAGCAGAAAGAGTAAAAGTATGGAAACCCAAGGAAAAATTGAAAGAAAATAAATTTTGTCTGCAAGGTAAAAGCAATGTAAAAACTGACAGTCCATTTACAAATGTTTTTTCTTGTTTTTATTCAGCAGTTTAGTTTGCTCATTTTGCACTGACAACCAAAAAATTCAATAATTGCTGTTACTTAAAAAATGATAAAATTATGGTAATTGATCACATTTTATCCAATAACGCAGGAGTATTTATTGTTAGAAAACAATTTTTAAATGTATGTTCTATCCCAGAATATTCAGTAGATTCAAAAACTTTTGGAATTTATAAGGTTTCCAATTTATCTATGGTATCAGAAGATGGCCGGCCCTTACAGTTTATTGCCAAAAAAGCTTTTCAAATTCCAGTGGAAAATGGTTATTATATTCTACCAATTCTTCACACCTACTTTCCATAATATTTCGACGAGAATATATTTATTTATTTGTAAATATATATTGTTTTAATATTAACATAGCAAGATTAAGGTTGATATTTTCATTATTATTATATATTTTATCATTATTTAAAATAAATTTTTAATTCACTTAAATCTAAATCCCAAAGATAAACTGTAGTTAATCGCAATTGATAACTAAAAGTTAGCTGTCAAAGTTGAAGTTTATTATTTTCAAAAGTTAGCGTGCAGACAAACTAACGTTAACTTATTGGCGCCATTTTATGACAGAATCTCTCAACAAAGCGCGGCCGGTCGTAGACTCTATCTATAGATCATATGTATCCCCAAGAAGCACAGCAAATTAATTGTATTTAATAATTATATTTTATCTTCATCTCGAGGCATCTGCTGTGTTACCTGCATCAGTAAGTATTTTTTTATTATCTATACTTATGTAAAAAATATTTCGAAAATTTTCTAAGTACGACTTTGTAGGTTAAGTCAGCCAATTTGATTAGGATAAAGAGTCAAAACAAAATGTCTAATACTGTAAATAAAAACTTACAAGATATTAAGAATGCTCTTAAACGGCCTCTGTCAAACAAACCTCTGTTTGTTCACCATGGTTCAGTGCCACTAAAAGTATTTAAAAAAGAGAGTTTCAAGAAGCCTGTCCAGGCCAAGCCTCTAATAAAAAACATAGGTATTTCAATGAAGTATATACAATTGCACTATCTTTAAAAACAACAGATGACACCCACGTACACTTTCTCATTTAAGAGGCACGCAGTTCGATCAAACTCACCATTGGGTGTGACAAGTCAGGGACAGCCTGTTTACATACTTCATCATCAGCAGCATCTCCAACAGCAACAACTTCCAAGCTCATCCTGCGGTAATTTTATTAACTTTTATTGTTAACTTCTTGAACAAGAAACTAATTATCTAATTTTTTACTTTTTTTATTCAATGAACAATATATCATCCAACAATCACCAACTGAATCTGTAAACGAGGAAGGTGTTGTCGAGGAGAGCATTGTCGAGGAGACGCTGTATGATCATGAGGATGGGACGCTTTCTGAAAATCTGGATGAGGATGATGGAATACCAGATAGTAATCAGCAGGGTGGAGATGATTCGTCAAATAATGTTGAGGGCAGCGGTGGTGTTGAAGGTGAAGTCACCGCCAGCTCCGTAAACAATTCAGGTGGACATGGGCATTCTCCAAATTTGGGGGCACTTGGTATATTATCTCAGCAGCACCAGTGTTGTGGTGTGTACAATATTTTTATCATTTTCACCTTAGTCTTGAAACGACAATTTATAATACTATTTATTTTTTAGAGATGCGAGAATTTTCCGCTTGGCACCGTTGATGATTTCATAACGTTTGACGAGTAGTTAAAAGAAAGTATTGAGATTCAAAAGGCTTTTGTAAGTAAAAGAAAAACTTATAACATAAATATGCAATAAAGATGTACAATATTTCCAACAATAATAAATACATAAATTTTTTTTAGGAAATTTTTATTAAAAAAACAGGTGGAGCAAATTCCGACAAACGAGTGAAAAATTTGCTAACAAAGACTTTGTCAAATGACATAGGTAAAGTTTACACGTGGACCGGTATAAGAACTGGTACTAAAAAAATGGCTGGTACCACTTTTTCTACTTTTATAGTCGGCGAGTTTCTTTGATTTTAAATTAAGCAATCATAAAAAAAAAAAATAAAAAATCAAGTTTTATTTTTAGAAACTTACCAAAGGCTTCACTTAACGGATACCGAGGAAGCATTGCAAGGCTCAATAGCTAAGTGGTTGCAAAGGGCAAGCGACAGAATAAGCAATGCTGCAAGAGCAGCAATGAAAGAACAAGCTGCTAAAGCAGCCAAAATAGCAGCAACAACTCAACAAGTAGTTGATCATGGAGACAACGATAAACGCCAGTCAAGAGTTTTGGAAGAGTAATTCTTTTCATTTTAGTGATTCTTTTTATTTATAATTTTTTCGTTTTTTTCGAATTAAGATTTAAGATGTGATTATACAGTACTAAGGTAAAATAGAAATAAAAAAAACAATATGATCTCCATTATTAGATAAGTTGAACTACTACGATGTGATTCTAGAGTACAAAAGTTAAATAGAAGATAAATGTGAAAGTTTAATAATCAAAATGAAAAAAATGTGATCTCATTAGATATAAGTTCAACGTAATAATAATATATAAAAGTAATGTATATATATATACAATGTACAAAATAGACGGAGAATATAAAAAATATATTGTATGTATAACATGCGCAATGAGAAATAAAGAATTACAATAAATTAATACAACACAATTTACTTTTATTTTTATTACATATGTTATATATATCAATATATATGGCCTGCAATATATTAATCAGTTATCGTACCGATATCTTTAGAATGTCTTAATGTTACCATAACTAATTACTGTCAGATATCTGCGAGAGCAACTTAAAGTTTACTTTTAGATAACTTTCTATTTTTTTATTTTATACATCGCTTTATCTTACGGTTATCTGCAAAGTCACATTACCCCAGAAAACACTCAGGAGACAATGACAGTGTCGCTTTAGTAGATAACTTTAATAGATATCTTGGCGGCACCTTATAGATATTTCAGAAATTGTTATCAAGGAAAAGTTAATTTAAAGTTAACTTTGTATGACATTCAAAAGGCATCTACAAAATGTCATCAAACAATCATCATTTATGAGATATCGTAATTAATGTTGTCAATATAATATCTTTGTAAAGTTAACTTTACGATATCGGTTTTAGAGATGCCTCAATGATATGTATCATTTATGGTGTCGATAAAATGATGTTACTATGATAACATTCCATGGATATTATAATGTTAACTTTAAAATTTTATTAATGCATGAATATTTCAAAGATGTCTGTAAAAAGTTATCAAAATGTTTTCTTTTAATGGTAAAGATATGACAACACTACAGAGATATCTACAAGATGACATCATTTTGTCTTAAAATATATAACACTAAGTTAACTGAATAAGTTATCTAAGAGATGTCTATTGAGGATAAACGAACGATAACATCAAGTGAGATTCCAGTAATTAAATTTATAACCTTTTTCTTTTGTTCATGACACGTGCTGCACGTACGTGAGTATAATATTGTGGACAGTTGCCGTTGATAAAACGATATAAAATTTATTTGGTAAGTGTCAATGATAATAATAACAATAATAGTAATGATAGTGAACGAATGATATTTGATTGATTTTGGTACTTGTAATTCTTTATAAAACTTGTTTTTTTCGACAATGCCAAATCAGAAAAAATTTTCTAACCTTTCAAAGAAACAGCAAAACAGAAGGCAGAAGGAGATGAATTTTCCAAAAGTTGTTATACGTAAGTATACTTTAAATCCTACTTTATTTATATTAATTTTCAACCTTTATAATTATTTTGACATTTACGGCAGGTGCTGTCAGAAGTATCATCAAGTCATCGGAGTCAGAAGTTGAAGAAAAAATTAAAGACTGGATGAGACGTCCATCTGATCGTTTGAAAAAGAAGCTGAAACGTCATCATGTTGACGATTAAATCGTTTTGGACCTTATTCTTTTTAAAGGCTGTTTTTTAGAGACTGTCAAAAATTCTGGCAGTCATAACTTACTTGATTAAAGTTTAATAATTATTATTATTAGGAAAGAGTGAAAGTTATGAGTGGTAAAAACTGTATTACTAGTTTTGTATTAGTATTAAGAATCCAAAGATGTCATATTAAATATTATATGCGTTAATATATTTAAGTACAAATCACGGGTACAAAAAATGTTAGTCAAACTCAATTATGTTTGCATGAATTTTGATAAAATAAATTGCTGTTTTGTTAAGTAAATTTTTTAGTCATTTATTAAATAGTGGGCAAAAAGAAACTTAACATTTAATTATATGCTTCTTTTCATTGATTGTTAGGAATCAATAAAAAGAAGCACATAATTAAATGTTAAGTTTTTTTTGCTTTAAAATTCCTTTTCTCCATTTCTATGGCATCTGTAAGATGTCATTCGTAATTGATAAAATGATACCTTAATGATATCTTGAAATGATATCTATGCGCTGTCGTTAGATAGATAAACTTTCGATAAAATATAATGAAAATCGCAGATAGCTTGAGGATATCTATACGATAACAACAACGATATTAGTTGCAACGATAACTGATATCTATACGATATTCTGACGATGGACATATAATATCATTTTTACATCTATGAGCTGTCGTATCGATAACACCAAAAGATATCATTTATCATTTTGAGATACCCCAAAGTTATCTTAAAGTCAACACTATGTTTTCTGGGACGATATCCACTGAGGATATCCTGATGGTGGACTTAAGATTCCTTTACCATATGTTACAGATGTCTTTACGCAACTTCTAAGTTATCCTCTTTTTTTCTTTTATCTTTAACCAGATAACTTTTAGAATCCTTAACGTTATAACGTAGTGCTGGCTGGGATGGTGTCTGAATCTGACTCTGACGGCGATAGTGACGATGGTAGTAAGACCTTGTATGTCAAAGTTAAGTTTCGTGGTGCCTTCAAAAATACCGTGAAGGTATTGAAAGCAACTGAAGTGCTGGAGTTTCAACAAAATGGGCCTACAGACGCAACAGATTTCGATTAGTCTAAATTATATACTTTGATGTGGACCGATAAGAAGAATCCGAGAAGAATCCTGAACCTGTGAGAACTCCCATCCAAATAGCAGATATGTCATGTATGTATGGAAATTTAATTAAAGTATACATACTTGTCATTACTAAAAAAAAATTTGTACAATTTTTTTATTAGGTATATTTTTTTATTTGTTTATCTTTATGAATATAAATTTTTACAAAATTGAACTTTGAATCACATATCTTAACAAATTAACTTCAATTAATATTATAATAAATTATTCTCTAAATTTTTTTATTATAAGATGACAGAAAAAAACTTGAAAACAAGAGAACACATTTTCCAATGCTAAGTGATACTATAATAAACGAGTATATGGAGGATGAAATGCTAGTTCCTTTAAAGGAAAAAAGTACTGAAAAGGTAAGACTTAATTAAATTAATCTTAATTGCAAATAATGCTGCTCAATTCTGTTACATATATACAAGAAAAAATCGGCAATTAATTTATTTTCATCGCACAATTTTCTAAGATGATGGTAAATCAAAAAATCAAAGGAGTTTTATTCAAATGTCATTGATGAGACGATCAAATTGTTAGTTAGTTCAACTGGTGTTACAAGTCCATCAGTACGTATCGAAGATGCATTTAAGACGATTAAATACTATGAAGAGAAAAGAAAGGTCTAGAGTACAAAGTACTAACACTGACTAAGAAACTAGATGATGCAAATGAAAAGAATGCTAAATTAGTGATGGAATTACAAGTCATGCAAGGAAAAATTGATACATTACAATCTATAAACGAAAAGCTCTTAACTTCCATCAATGATCGATCTTCCAACGAGATACCAAGAAGAAGACTTTTTGAAAGTGACAAATCATTTAAAAATAATGATGCACTGCCAGCAGCATTTTCAACCCCAAAGAAAATTACTTAAAAGGGTAAGTACGTTGTAAATAAATACACTATATTAAATAGTTGTATTAAAGCGTGATTATCATCGTAAGCAGTTGTCAACGTGGTTTGTTGCTTACGTTGCTTACGTCCATTTGTGTATGTTTATATATATATATATATGTGTGTGTGTGCGTGTGTGTGTGTAGTCTCACTAACATAGTAGTATTGATCAAAATCTAAGTAATTATTAAATTTAAAGTTTGGTGGTTGATAAAGCTTCAGGCGTTAAAGTAACAGCTATTTCGGGTTTAATAAGAAGTAGCGCTAAGTGACTACTTTTTTTTTATTAGAGTAAAATTACCCCTCTAAGGTGTGTCCACGCACGCGCGCGCGCGCGCATGTGTGTGTGTGTACGTGTACGCACTGCACTTGTACATACGTGTGTGTGTGAGTATGCGCGCGTGAGTGCGTGTGGGGGTATGTGTGTTCGTGCGTGTGTGGTTTTCTTCGACTTTAGTGCCATTAACATTTAATTAATGAGTTTCTTGCATTTTTATTGCAAAAGTACCACAAGAAGTTGGAAACTGTAATGACAGTCAAGACAGAAATTTGTCTGATTCGACTAACATGGACTATCATAATGTATCGCCAATTCTCTCGGACGGATTTCATAAAAAAAAAACAGAAATCAACAGAACTAAGTCAATCGACATCAAAGGATGCTGAAACAGGTACGCTTTTCTAAGGTTTTTGTTAAGATAGTTATTTGCTTGTTTCAACAAACATAGACTATCATTATTTATCGCTCATTATTTCGGAAGGATTTCGTATAGAAAATATAAAATCAGCAGAATTGAATCAATCAACCTCCAAGGATGCTCAAGCAGGTAAGGTTTATTACACAGGGGAGATTACGATTTCTGTGGCGACACAATATGAGTGTGCTTTTCTATAGATAGTGATGCTAGAAACACGGAAAAAATAATTAAAAAATTCCAACCTGCTTACTTTTCGAGATATTGAACTCGAAAGTCAAATAAATTGTTTAATCTTTAAAGGCCATATTAGAGTGATTTCTTGCTGATTCGATGGTGAGGAATGAGAAAAAAAAATAATGAAAAAATTCCAACTCACTTATTTTTTTCCCGAGCGAGCGAAGCGAGCGAGGCACTTGTGCCTCCAAGTTGATCGATCAGTGTAGGGTAATCCATACGAAACACCAGAAATAACCGTTAGGTGTTTTAAAAAATTAATCGAACAGTTAAATTTCTGCACTGTATGCGCTTACAACTCTACTGTCGGTACTATTGGGGGATGGTTTATTTTTTTTCCGAGCGAGCGAAGCGAGAGACGCACTTGCGCCTCCAAGTTGATCGACCCCGAAATCAAAACCCCCAAATCCAAATAATTCGGGGAACAACTAGATGATATTATGCATTCATATGGTGAAGTAGCTATCTGGTCGGCGGGTGGGAGGGATGGTTTGAGTGACTTTAATAAGTTATGATTTTAATAATAGTTTTATTGTGAAAATTGAAAATATATATAACTAAAATTTTTAAAATGAGGATATCGTATCTAAGAAATGAAATGAGTTGGAATATTTTCATTACTTTTTTCTTATTCCTTACCATTGATTTAGCAAGAAATCACCCTAATATGGCTTTTAAACGTAAAAAAATTTTTTCGACTTTCGCGTTCGATATCTTGAAAAGTATACAGGTCGGAATTTTTTTATTATTTTTCCCGTGTTTCTGGCATCTCTATCTATAGAAAAATACACTTACATTGTGTCGCCACAGAAATCGTAATCTTGCCATTACACATGTGTAATGTTACGAAATACACAGGCAGTTACAATTTAATAATTTTTTCGCAGGGTCTTTATTAAAGCATCATCATAAGGACACATGGGCTAGCTGGACTAGCTTAAAAAGGAAATCTCACTTGAAGGACAAGAGTAAGAAAAAAAAACGAAAAATTGGAAAAAAAAAAGCCGTAAAGGAAAGGAAGACAGTGAAGATGATTATGACTCTGATGCTTATAATGATTTTAAAACCAAAAAGCCTATGACACGTTTGGATACAAAAGATGGAAAGACGGTTAGTTTTATTGTCTAAATTCTTCTATAGTTTATAATAATTATTGAATTATTATTAATAATAGGAACATAATATCATATAAGTACCTGACGTGAACAAAATATCGACGCCAGCGCTAAGACTGTCGAAATCTGGAACTCTCTGTTGGAGAAAATTCAACATATACATTCAACCACATGTCAAATACAGTACTCTTAAGTGTGATTATTTGTCGTTATTTCGAGTGAAATAAATAGTCATTGAAAATTATGTTCGGAATAGTACACATATCAGGCGTAAAAACGTACTAGGTTCTTATTATACTCAAGCCATACTACGCTACATCTGTTTATTCTGTCGCTGTAGATATACACTTGCGTATAAAATTTCCCACTAAAGTGAGGCTAGTGTTTTGTATGCCAGGTTCCTATGTCCCTATAGACATGTGTAGCCATACATTTCTACAGAAAAGTATCTAGTATCTGTTGTGTTTGAAACATCCTCAGAAGCTTAAGCTGGGCGAGTGCGAGGCGGGTTTTGTTATTGTCCCATTTCTCTTCTCTCCCTCACCCAAGTGCTAAGTGTCCTTAGCGTCTGTAGATTAATGTTGTGGCTAAGGAAATCTGGAGGGGTTCAAAAAGGTTTGGTCCCTCTACCGTTTACGTGAAACCGTGCACAATTCGCTTCGTTATAACCTAAGATCAAAGGAAAGAGAAACTCATGCTTAACCAAAAAGTTTGTGTACACATAGCTTTCTGCTTACGACCATAACGTATTGTCAGAAGCTCTTCAGAAATCAAAAATCAAAAAAGTCAAAAAATTGTAGACTTTTACGATCGGAAAAGTCAAAAATTCACTTATAGAAATAGTCTCATGAATGTTTTTAAAAAATGTTGAGAAAAACTTTGATAAGCCATTCTCTAATTATAAACATAATTATTTTACAGGAAAAAGGAGATATGTTCCATCTGTACTACGATATGTCCATACCTTGGGAAGCATACAAAGATATACGTAGCATTCCGAAACCACCACTGCGTTTAAAAAAGCTTGCTAAGGCGATCTGGGGAGCTCATGACTTAATGAACAGGGATTTTGATGTGAGTAAAACAACACGAAAACTTAAATGTCGTTCTCCCAACCATTAACTCCACGAAAAAAAGCTGCTTTGCGCAGTAAGTGTAACATATTACTAGAGTATATATAATACTATAAGATCGCTTAGCTCGCTTAAATTACAAAAATTTTGATATTAATCTACATTAGTGAGAAACAATTATCCGTAATCAGCAGGATCATTTTATTTTTCAGAGTATTATTTTAAATCGATTGATAAACTTAAATCAAACAAGATCAAACGAATGTATAAAAACCAATGGAAAAGACACGTGGGTGAAGCTATAAATAATCTAATTAAACATTACAATGATTCCTCCAGCTCAGGTAAACCTAATATTCAATAAAATAAATGAGACATTTGATGTAAGCGTATATAAATCATATAAAAAATAATTTCAGATGTCAGTAACTCTTCTTCTGAAGAAGAAACTTCTACCTCCGAGTCGTCTGCATTCGAAGAAAGTAACAATTAACTTTCATTAAATGTTTTTGAAAAGTTTTAATATCTTAGCACCACTTTGAGTTTTCGAAGTATTAGTAATAGTTATGCATATATTTAATCTACGTTATTCATCAAGTCTCAAACGAACGCATACCTATTAAATTCTAAATCTTACTAATATATAAAGCAAAGTAGCTAAAACAGTTGTAATCGCTAACCGCGAAAACTACTGAACCGATTTTGATGAAATTTTGCACACTGATTCATGATACTTCCTAGATGGTTTTAGTATAGTTTTTATCTTAAAAAATTTAATAACAATAGCAATAAATGAGCTCAAAGTTCTGCAAAAATACGCCAGCTTTCACTTTAGTTCAGTAAAATCTGCTAGGTGGCGTCGACATAAAATCGAAGCTACCTGCAACATAATTAAATAAGTGTGGTTATAATCGGCCGGAACGTCTCGATAGTGATGCAGTCAAGCTTCGGCAGTTCAACGAGCTGTGTAGAGAATGCTGATGATAGTATTGCAGCTGGGTATCCTGGTTACGGACGACACTCTTCTCTAAGGGGGAAGGGACCCAGGCGTCCATTCACCCTGAATCTCGACGAGTGCGATAAAAAAAAAAAAATTAATTCCAACCAATGCCGTCTCTGCCACAATACCAGGAGACATATCTAGCCAGAGCACAATCTGCACCAACTCTTCAGAGTTGTGTGGCAGTCCCACCATCCCACCTGGTGCCGTTAGAGAATTTGTGGCTACAAATGTAAGCAAGGAAAAACAGCTCTGAGGGGCACGGGCAGCCACAACGGCTACCTTCTTGGTCGTCGCATCCCCAACGCGCTTACCCACATGTTCCCGTCTAACGATGAGCGGTTGGTTATCCGGGGAACGACCCGAGATGAGATATTCTTTGGTCAACGGCGTACCTCCCTCCATCACAGTCTCCGTACATCGAGACTCCCAGGGTAAAAATCAAGCAACCCGTAGCCAGCTCTTCATCATCAGGAATAAAAATAAATACCACTGGCGCTTTTTAGGGCTATTATAAGTATTTACGTTCCCTACTTAATTAACCATCAATTTGATCGGTTCTTTTTAGGGGCCACCTAAGTGTAAGCTACCTTTCTAACAAATACATTTTTACTACCATTTCCGGAAGCGATTCGTCGACTAAAAGACTATATTAACTAAAGACGGGCACTATTAAACCAAGTCAGCCATTCACTAGCAGACGTCACCTGCGCAGTTGTTCTTCGCAAGGCTGGAAAACCCGGTGACCGACGACCCTATACTACCCTCTCGACTCTAAGCATTCAACCGGGAATCACTGATCCTCTCCAAGGTCTGCGTTGGGCAAACCTTTAACAGCTATGAAGGAAAAAAAACTTGAGCCAACGGGACAGCCTCTACTGTACGAGTATCACTAACCAATCTCCCCATCTAAGATCACCAAAACAACTGAATCTGCAAATAAAAAAGGTGCTTTAGACACCAGCGTCTTCGACGTTATATCGGGAGACGTTGGGAAAGAGCACTACAACTAGCCCCAAAGCTTCAGACTTTGTAATTTTTCTCCTGATCAGTCTGGGTCTTCAACGGCAAGCCAGAGAAGATCACCCTGAGGTATTCAGGCAATCATAATTGCTGTTAACTGCAGTCAAGAAGTTCACTGGTCTTTTTTAGGGCCATCGGACGTCGAACTACCTTGCCAACTAATATATTAGAACTTAACAAAGTTGACAGAAAACAGATTTTAGGCGTCACAAAAATTTCAAGCATGCCGCAAGAGGGTGAATTGGAAGAATAACTTCAAGTGTATCTAATAAATAAAATTTTACTTAGGCGTCAAGATACTGACGCAGAAAATGTATCGAGATTGAAACAGCAGCGTCAAAATCGACAACTCAAGAGTCCATTACGTGAGAGATCAGCTTTTCATTGTACCCTCACAGCAATCTCTGAAATCTTTTAAGATCCTACTTCAGATATTTAAATAAGTAAAAAATGTATTTGTGATTTTGTGGCAATAAAAATGTAGGGTTTAAGGTCCAGGACTTTGTTGCTCTGGTAATAAAGTTTTGATGATAAATTTTTTTTTAATATAAATTTTTTGGGGGTTTAAAATCTTAACAGCTTTAAAAAATAGCCGTTTTCGTGAATTACACGGGAGAAACTGTAAATCAACGGCTTCTTATGGCCACCGATTATTTTATGGCATAAAGAACGCACGGTACTTTTCAGCATAATTATTTTTTTGAATTCTTACACCTTATTATTTGACCAAATAAACTATATGGATTCCGAAAAAATATGATTTTAATAAGAAGATTTTTGTTCTGAGATGTGTCAGGAATATGTGTAACATTTCTAACTGAAAATGTTTCACATTACATGTCAACACACTACGGTGTTTTACTTAGTATGTATTAATATATATTTAGTATGTAATAACAAAAATGCGTTTATAACATGTTACTTTACTTTTACATAATTAATTCTTTTATATACTTTTTACATATTGTTTAGTATAAAAACAAACGTACACAAACGTTTTTTTATGTTTTAATACTTAAGTATAAAAAATGAACATTAAAATAAGGTGCATTATATTGTTTCTAAGTTTTACCATAGCTTTGAAATAAAAAACAGATTGTTATTGTATTCAACTGGAAAGTGATCTCCGAGAGTATAAAAATCAAGATGAACAAATAAAAACGATAGATAAGATCATTAATTTTTTTATTATTATAATAATTTTGGTTATTTTTCGCTTGTTTATGTCTGGATTCTATCTTGTCATTTTTAATTATTATTTTTTGTCCTGGTTATCATTAAAACATTATTCGAGCGTTAACTTTTTTAAAGCTACAGTGTTTCTCACATGGTTTTTCCACATGGTTTTCCCACATGATTTTTCCACGTGGGGATTTGAGACAAAACCCACATGGTTTCCCCACATGGGAACCCATGTGGGAAAACTATGTGGTGTTTTTCAAGCAACCACAAAGACAATGACAATGACACACATGCATACAGACACACCCATGCACACACTTACACTCCCGACACACAACCGTCTTAAAGAAATTGATTTTTTATATTTTTCACGTCATAAAATATGTAAATAATGTATAACTTGAAACTAATGAAAATTTAAAATCAATCATCATAAAGCTTCCTTTGAATGATAATGCAAATGGAAGTCATGCCACTATAGCAAGAACTGTTTTTGTCATAGTGCCATCCGATGCCATTATTTGTTCCTATAGTTTGCGAATACATAGAAATTAGTCATAATTACATTAAATTAATTTGCATTCTCACCAACCACTTTCATCGACTACCTACTAGGGCTATTTAAAGAACTGCAAAGTATTATAATATCAAATGTTATACTAATATAATATAACAAAATGAAGTGAGGTAGATGTATACATTCATTTTTAATTACATGGACACTGAATATGCATTAGTGAAAAGTAATTTCATACATAAAAATACAATTGGTTGTTATAAGATTTGAGAAATCTGAAAATAGTATAATGAAAATTGTTTATGAATTCACACCATTACTTTTTCGTATTTAATAGTACATATACTATGCACATAGAGCAAAAAACTAAAGATTGTCTCAGATTGAATGTATACTAGCTACCAAACTATCAAATATGCAATCCGAGAAGTTTTTACTTTTTCTCGTGGTGATTATATACTATTTTTTAGCCTGACTTTATCTATGACGTATAATCTCTTGAGACTCTGCTACTTCTTAGTTCTCTAGAATATTACCTGAATGAATTATTGAATGGAAATAATTGGATGGAAGAACTTGATTTATTTATAGATCACATATTTGAATACTCACAGTCTTACAAACTCTAGCAATTTTGGGTGGTGCATGAACATATACCTTCATTTTCATGATCAATTAATGACAAGTTTTGTTCAATAGTATAGGTGATCGACTAGGTCTGTTTGTACTTGGACTAGTATCGGAGATAAGTTTTGATTTTACTGGACTACAAATAATTTTAAGAATACATACATGGAATTGTATAAGATATTAAATTAAAACGAGTCTTCAGCATGCAATGATAAACAAATTTATACATACTTATGTCTGATTAGAAATTCCGATGATGTGTTTGCAAAACACTTGCAACACTTGTCACACTTAGCCTTGGCTTTCTCATCGACTTTAAGTCTCTCGAAACCATCCCAGTGTCCATGCAATCTGTTTGACATGACTACAAAATAAATATAGCCTTATAAAATGTTAGACAATTACATAGCGTTAGATGACATTTAAAAATAAAACATAATCATTACAGTCAACACTGGTGTCTGATGCCACTACTCTTAAAATAATTGATCTACTCATACAGTACAGTGTAACCTGATAAACAAAATGTTATTGACAAAAAAAAACACAATAGCTGTAAATATAAAAATATCTTAACAACGTCATGTAGGAAATAGAGTTACTCAAGCTACCTACATGCATGACTGCCCTGCTTACAGCAATCACGCGATCATCGCGATGATCGCCAAACGATTATTACGCGATTGACTCGCGATACTTGCGTGAAAAATTGTACAGATTTCTCACGTAACAATCGCGTGATACTCGCGAGATTTTGGCAAAATAATTAGAGCGAAAAATATTATACAATGTTTTGGTCCACATCACTGTTTAAAAAAGACTATGGCCGATGATTTTCCAATAAAGCTTTATACCGATTAATAGTATAGTATATGCATTACATTTGGTCACTATTTACAGTTCGTATGGAAAAGATAAATGTTGTGTGGAAAATAATCTCTAGCTTGTACACCCGAGTGGATGTGATTTTTTCTCGTCACTTACGCTGAACGGCAACATCGCACATTATTTTTGCTTGATCAATCAAAGGTGGCGTTAGATAGAGAACCCACGTTTGTAAACTACGGCAACCCAACCCAACTGAGTTCTCGCTTGGAGAAACCTTTATTATTCTACAAAATAAGTATATTACTTTTTCATAATTGAGTAAATTACTTTTATGACAACAAATCGTGCAATTCAGCATAGGTAACGCTTAAAAAAAAAAAAAATTTTTTTTACAAGTATTAAAATATTTCCAATAATTTATCACCTTAAAAAAACATTAAAAACAATGTTATATACGGGTAATTCTGTCGTAACTGGCTCAGATCAACTTAAAAATTGTTTAAAAAGAAGTTGGTTAAAAAAAAATTTTTTCATGGTATTTGTACTGTGCACAACATCAGTAACAAATATCTAAAGGGATGCAACTACAAGATTAACTAGTCAAAAGTTATACCAAATTTTATAAAATTCAGTTTTCATGGATTTTTGAATAATTGTATCTCTTTCTGACACGTGTAGCTAAGCTCCTTCAACAGTTTGAGTGTTCTTACTGGGCTTAAATAAAAGCTAGGGTCAAGACCTATCGATTAAAAAGTAACTTTGTTCCATTTTGTGCTTCCATACAAAAGTTACAGCTGTGTCAATTAGAACGTTGATATCGCTAATGATGTGATTTTGGCTAAAATTCAGTATTTTTTTATAAAATCACTATAACTTTTCATTCGGGGCATAAAATTCAAAGACTTCTGTTTTAATCATTACGGCTATGTTTTTGCTTTCATTTAAGCCCAGATAAAGCCACCTAATAGAGTGCACCACTTAGCTACCAACATTGGAAGTAGCACCACCGTTTTTGCATTTATGTAGCGAAAAAAGGCCAATTGAACGAAACCTCGAGACACGTATCTCGTCTTGTAGTCCAATAGTAATGAAAAAAAAGTTTGGCTGGGATTGATTGCTCTAAAACAAAAAAAAACGGCACTTTGAGGTGAGGTAAGATCGGAATGGAATTTTCAAAGTTTACAGTGCTCGTATGACTCATAGACGTATTACAATGACTTGTCCACCCATACTAAGTTTACTAGCCTCAAATGCAATAAAAAAAACTGTAGTTTGTGTACATACACACGTACACCGAGTGGTTGTTCCATGGGGGGTCGGAATGGAATAAAAGGTTTGTACGCACGAAATACGCAAATAGAAGAACTTGGCTATTCGAGAGGTAACAACTTCAGGTACTACTGTCATAAGAATTTATTCATTGTAGTCTTATACTTTGCAAAGTGACCATTGGTTAGCATTTCCAATCCAAAAAGTTACTAGATTGAACTGATTTTTGTTAAAACCGCGATGATGGTGCAAATATGTGAACAAAATGTATGCAGTGAAAACTCATCGTCTTTGTCGATACTTAGTGTGACTAAGGTACAAATCTAATCACCAATAGCTAGAGTATATGATGCTTACACGCCCAAGTGGCATATAAGCCTTATTGTTTACCGTTGAAAGTTCTTATGAGTGAAATTGAGTTGTTGACATGGGTCGGAATGGAAAATTCGACTCTAAAGGATCGATTAACTCAATGAAGAAATCAATACATTGGTATTTGACAATATGCCAAGTGAAATTGATAACATTCAACACAATTTAGCGTTTTTAAAGTTTTGGATTTCATAACGGTATGCGAGTGCGAGTACCGGACACAATCTGAGCAAATTACGGCAGAATCACCCGGGTATGGCCATATACATACATACATACATACTTTTTAAGGTAAGGATACACACATGTGCACATGAATAAAAAATTCATGTAAATATGTGTATTCGAAAGAAAATATGTATGAACTTTATTTTTAAACGAATTCTGTTTTTTACTGTTTAATGATACATGTTACTCTTAAGGCGATGTTTATAGTATATTATTGGACGTTGGCACCTCATCACTTACTTTTTTTCCATAGATTTTAAGTTATCGATAGTAATTATACTATTAATAGAGCTGTTTTCAAGGAAAATATATAGAAGTAGCGTAAATTAGATACGCTTGGGACACAAATAATAATTTGTACTTTTTAAAAGTGCTTTGTTAGTACTTATGTTAATTTGTCTTATCAAATTATCATTTCCTACCCGTCATTCACAACTTATTACAGTAAACTGTAAATTGATCAATTTTCCAGATTAACAACTTTACACTTTTTCATATTGTTTTGGATTACAATATTATTAATAATTTTAAAAAATCATAGTCTCTTGGTTGAAAAAACATAAGCTCGCATAGATAGGCTTTTACAATAAATATATGTCTACTACGTAATCGCAACAATGAGAAATTTTGTACAGCCATTAATTGTATTGATGTTATGGAATGACAGTGGTAAAGGCAATAAATATATGTGTGTTGTAAAAGACTTTTATTAATAACGGCTTGGATGTTGAGAGCTACATACAGCGGTGTGCTCTGCTTGTAAGTTATACTCGGACTGACTGTCGCACCCACTTTAGCAGTACAACGACGCAGAAGTAAAGTACGTTTACACTCCCACTTATAGCTCCCAAAGCACACACACACACATAGTGACATACATTATCACGCTCTCATGCAACATAAAATTAATTGCCAATTATAACACGCCCCCTCAATTAATTTTTTTTTTTTTTTAATAAACTACAACATGAGGAATATATGAACATAACAATTATAAAAACGTTCTTTCAACAACTATAAATATAAAAAATTTTAACTTGAATACAAAAGTCCTTTCTTAAAAAAAACTTAATGCAAAAGTTATTCGTACACTTAAATTAGTCTAAGGGCAGTACACTTGAATTAAATTTATTTCACTGTTGAATTTCTTAAGTCCATCACTATTTACAGATTTAGTTAGAGGATCTGCTAACATTTGAGTTGATGGTAAGAATTCGATTGAGATCTCCTTGGAGTCCAGTTTCTCCTTCAAAAAATGATGACGGGTATTGATATGCTTTGTCCTAGGACTGAATTTAGCATTTGTAGCCAAATCAATCGCCCCTTTGTTATCGCACTTGATTACTACAGGTACATTTGATTGAATACACAGTTCACCGCACAGGTTTTTTAACCATATGGCTTCTTGTGCGGCTGATGACATAGCTGGGTACTCCGCTTCGGTGCTCGATAAAGCGACAGTGTGTTGTCTGCGCGAATTCAAGCTTATTGTGCCTCCTTGCACTTTAAAGATGTAACCAGATGTGGATCTCGGGTCTGCGGGCTCAGAAGCCCAGCTTGCATCACAATATCCTACTAAAGTTAAGTCCGGATCCCTAGAAAACAGCAAGGAATAATTCAAAGTACCTCGCAGATACCTAAGCACTCTTTTGACAGCATTCCAATGGTTTTGGTCGTTGGATAAATTGAATCTGCTTAAGGAACCAACAGCATAGGCCAAATCTGGTCTTGTACCCTGAACAAGATACAATAATGATCCCGTAATACTTTGATAATGACTATTGCTATTTGATCCATCAGCAGCAGATTCAAGGGAACAAGAGGCATTCATGAGGATCGTGCACAGGTTACAGTCATTCATGCCATACTGTTGTAAAACTTCCTTTGCATAATCTGATTGACTTAAAGAGAGTTGTCCATTGACTCTGTCTCGTGTTACTGCAATGCCCAAAAATCTTTGTACTGGTCCTAAATTTCTGACAGGAAACACCCTTGATATTTCAATATGAACCATTTTCAGATACCTTGGTGTGTTGCTGAAGGCAAGGATATCATCCACAAAAACAGCTATAATGATAATTTTTCTTTCTGAAAAATGGTAATAGATGCAGCGATCATATTGCGATTGTTCTAAATTCATCGAAAGAAGAAAGCGATTTAATCTAGAATTCCAATTCCGACTGCCTTGCTTGAGTCCGTAAATAGCCTTTTGGAGTCTTTAAACCATATCACTTTGATCCCGTGGTAGTAGTCTCTCCGGCGCTTTCATGTAAATCTCTTCATCGAGGTGTCCATGCAAAAAGGCGGATTCTACGTCGAAATGAATAATATCGAAATCAAGTTGAGCCGCATGGGCAAACAAGAGTCAAAGATTCGTAAAACGAACTACTGGTGAGGATGTGTCGTCGTAATTTACACCACGTATCTGAGATAAACCTTGAGCTACCAACCTGGCTTTGTATGATACAGCATTATGCGGTCCAATTTTTTAGAACGAAGTTCTTTATGTCGCGTTACTCGGGGGGCTGGAATTTTAAAACCGACCGATTTTTTTTTTTTTTTTGAATCAGAAATCTCTTCCTCTCAAGTTTTTCTCCTCACCCCGTCCCCCCTCACCAAGTGTTCTCTACACACTTCCCCTCTCCTCACTACATATGTATATCTGTCAACCGTGCCGTGTTACTCTTCTGCACCACACCTTTACCCACCATTCCCCCTCACACTCCCAAGCAATTAATTTTTTAACAAATTTTAATTTTATTTCCCCACAGTAATTTTTCTTTGACTTTGAATTTTTTTTCTTTTACAATTCTAAAAAAAAAAAAAAAAAAAAAAAAAAAAAAAAAAAAAAAAAAAAAAAAAAAAAAAAAACATTTTCCAATAAAGAGATTTGAACCCTCGACCTTCTGCGTGTAAGTCCTGTACCTTACCCACTCTGCTACGAGCGCTGCCCATTATGGAAGTCGGTTTCTTGTACTTATCGTGTGACTCGTAACTATAACATTCCATTTTTAAATGTATTCACTGATAATACATTCAATTATGAATTTGTTTTATAAATTGTGTATTTGTTTTTTAAATAATACATCTTGAAAAGAAAAAAAAAAAAAAAAAAAAAAAAAAAAAAAATTTAATTAGCATAAATATGGTTATGTAAATTAAATTTAATAAGGCGCGTTATTACGCATTAAATATTTGTATTTTCATTAAACCTGAGGTTTTTTTTGCATTACAGTAATGCTAATAATTACTGTTATAAATGAAAAAAAGTAATGAAATTAAATATGAAAAAAAAAGAAACGAAATATGAAAAAATGAAATATGAAAAAAAATAATAATGAAATTAAATTAAATTTGAACAAATAAAATAATATATTAAAAAATAATGAAATGAAATATAAAAAAAGAAATGAAATAAAGGAAATACAAAAGAATGAATATAAATAGAAAAATATAAAAAAAAGAAATAAAGGAAATACAAAAGAATGAAAAAAAAGTAATGAAATTAAATATGAAAAAAAAAGAATGATATATGAAAAAAAAAAAAAGGAATAAAAAAAAAGATTAAATATGAAAATAAGAAAGAAATTAAATAAAGGAAATACAAAAAAATGAAAAAAATGTAATAAAATGAAATATGAAAAAAAATAAAACAAGAAATAAAAAAAATAAATAAATAAAACAAGAAATAAAGAAAAAAAAAAAAAATAAAAAAATAAAAAAAAAACAACAACAAACCAGGGGGGATAAATGGGTCATGGGACCCACGGTAAGAACGAAGTTCTTTGAACATGACAAGTATAAAAACACAATTTCTCAGGTAACAAGGGGGTCGCCAGACCCATTGAAAGAACGAAGCTCTATAAACGTTAATACTGCATTCATGTAGTTCACTAAACAAAAACTTGAAAAACGAATAAAAAAAAAAAATAAAAAAAATAGTTCAGTACTCACGATGGTTGAACTTCGTGAGTACTGTATTTATGCACGACGTTCTCACGAAGTTCAACCATCGTGAGTACTGAACTATTTTTTTTATTTTTTTTTTTTATTCGTTTTTCAAGTTTTTGTTTAGTGAACTACATGAATGCAGTATTAACGTTTATAGAGCTTCGTTCTTTCAATGGGTCTGGCGACACCCTTGTTACCTGAGAAATTGTGTTTTTATACTTGTCATGTTCAAAGAACTTCGTTCTTACCGTGGGTCCCATGACCCATTTATCCCCCCTGGTTTGTTGTTGTTTTTTTTTTTTTTTTTTATTTTTTTTTTTTTTCTTTATTTCTTGTTTTATTTATTTTTTTTTTTTATTTCTTGTTTTATTTTTTTTCATATTTCATTTTATTACATTTTTTTCATTTTTTTGTATTTCCTTTATTTAATTTCTTTCTTATTTTCATATTTAATCTTTTTTTTTATTCCTTTTTTTTTTTTCATATATTATTCTTTTTTTTTATAGACCCATTTTGAACCTATAAGCTGCTTGTCGGCCGGAAGCTTGCATTAATCCCATGTGTGGTTCTTAGGAAGTGACGTGATTTCTCGCTTAAAAGCATCAATCCACTGATTGCTCTCGGTTGAATGTACAGCTTCAGAGAAGTTCCATGGTTCGTTTTTTGCTGATATGCTACTATATACTACATAGTCATCCAGCCTTTTCGGGGTCTTGCGTTGTCGTTGAGATCTTCAGGTCGTTCCTTCAACAGCTTCATCAGAACTCTCCTGATCTTCTTCACGCGACATGCTTACTGGCAAATTTCTAGGACCTATAGGAGCTGTATCAGCCAAAGCAGTTGGATGCTGAGATGGCACATTGAATTTGCTCAGTGAGTCCAGAGGTATAAAAGTATACTCTTGTGATGATGTGATGAGCAATGATGTTCATCAAATACAACATCTCTGACGGTGATAACTTTCTTCGAAGTCTCATCCCACAGACGATAGCCCTTGGTGATAAGACTATAGCCTAAAAATATACACGGCTTAGATTTGGGGTCTAATTTACTTCTTTGTTGCTCCGGTACTAATGCCATAGCTTTGCATCCAAAAATTCTAATATGAGACTAATATGAGACAGATCAGGCTTCTGATTTGACCAGACCTTCTCTGGTGTTTTACCATTGAGTGCTATTCGAGGCGATCGATTTATGATGTATGCTGTAGTTGCAGCAGCTTCTGCCCAAAACTTTTTCGGCAGTTGAGACTTGGACAGCATACATCTAATCTTTTCAAGGAGTGAACGGTTGATACATTCAGCTCTGCCATTCTGCTGTGGGTTGTGCGGCACAGTTGTTTGATGACAAATTCCATGTTCGTCAAATAAATGCCTCAGCTCCTTGTTGACATACTCGGTGCCATTATCTGTACGAATAGTTTTTACAGAAATATTTAACTGATTTGACATAAATTTCAAAAAATGTTTGATGCATGACGCAGTCTTGTCCTTAGATGGTAAAAAATAAATGAACAATTTACGTGAGTAGTAATCCAGTAGTGTCAAAATATATTTGCATCCTCCAATTGATACCGTATCTATTTGACAAAGATCAGAGTGTACTAATTCCAGCCTAGATGAAGAACGTTTTGTACTTGACTGAAAATGAGCTTTTATATGCTTACCAGACACACACGATGGACAGTAGTTAATAGTCTGAGAAACATCAAAATCAATTCCTGTAGCAGCACCCTTGAGCAATTTTTTAAGGTATTGAGTGTTCAAATGTCCCATACGTCTGTGCCATAGTAAAATATCTTGTGAGGACGAGGCAGCGAGAGCACCTACTGTATTTGCTGATGCCTTAGAACCATCACTAATAGAATTTAGTTCTACTTGATATATATTATTATGATTAATCGAACCTTGAAACATAACACAATTTTGTAGATTCAAAATATCACACTCTGTGTCTCTGAAATTCACTTTGTAACCGTTCTTTGTCATCAAACCAATAGACAGCAAATTACAATCAAGTTCGGGCACATATAATACACCAGACAAGTTCACATTACACTGAGTTTTTTGTATTTACACTTGAGCGCGAGGTCTCCTTCAGCCTTTACGCTCGCTCTTCTCTTATCAGCAACTATAACATCTTTGACTTTCGAATTTCGGAGTGCCTTGAATATCGTTTTGTTGACACTCATGTGCTTAGAAGCACCCGAGTCGAGAATCCAATTGTTGTTTTCTATTCGGATCTCTTGTGTTGACAAACTTTGAGACAGGAACGCACACGTAGCTTCAGCGTCTTCTTTGTCTACTAACTGCTTAAACTCAACTGTATTCAATTTAACCCAATAACCCAATGGGCCAATAAGCAGCCTCATGAGTTTGAATTCATAATAAAATTTATTAATTAACAAAGTAAGTGCCAATCCTCACATGATCTGGGGCGCTTACTGGTTGCTTTAATTATTAATAAAATAAAATAATAACACAAGCGCTTATCCCCACACAACACGGAGTGCTTACTGGTTGCTTTAATTATTCATAAAATAAAATAATAACACAAGCGCCAATCCCCACACAACTGGGGGAGCTTATTGGTCACTTGAATCACTTATGATTAATAAAATAATAACGCAAGCGCTTATCCCCACACAACCCAGGGCGCTTGCAATGGTCAGTAAGTTCCCCGGGTTGTGTAGGAATAAGCGCTTGTGTTATTATTATAAT